>NC_137884.1:15050179-15055179 GCF_963924005.1 Protomyctophum bolini
CAGGCTAATGAAAAACATATTTCACATTATATGCCACGTGGGTTGAGAGCACAAAAGCGTCTGCCATCTCGACAGCCTTTCCTCTCTAAGCCCAAGCGGGTTTTGAGCCTTTTCTGGATCAGGGCCTGCGCTTGAAAATGTTGAAAGCTTTGTTTATATTAGTGTTATTGGTAATAATTAAAATCCAATTATGTTTGGGGGTCCACTTGCATTATCCTCCCAGCCCCACCACTGGGCCCGGGGCCTCAGGTTGAGAACCACCGTTCACAGCTTGGTGGGTCTGCATGGAACCAAGAACAATGTGTTGGCGTTCATCTGTCTGTGTTATATGCAGCACTTGCAGCATGCAGCGCACACACGCATAGAGGGAACATGGAACCAGAGTCCAAGAAAACAAACTTTAATGGCATCATTCTTCTTGGATATACGGTGTGTGTGTGCGTGCGCGTATGTGTGTGTGTGAATGTGAAGTGTTGTCTGAAGAGAAATGCTCTCATATCCAGCAGAGGTATAAATGTCCGTGGCTGATATATGAACAGCTCTACCCGGAGGCAGATAGATGTGTTTACACTCACTTTCATCTAAAGCTCTTATTTCAAGTCTGAAGTGTTGAGTCTAGGCTTATAGACTCAGCACACACGCACGCACGCACGCACGCAGGTGTCTGTACTTTTACTTTACTTTACAGGCTGTACTTAGCTATATTTAGATGCCAGTACTTGGTGTACTTTCAATACAGCACTTTTAAGTCAAATACAATGAAATACATCTCTCACACACACACACACACACACACACACACACACAGTCATAAACCCATCTCAGTCCCACGGTGATGATGTCGTCTGGCTGTCACTGGCAGGCCTGCTCGGAGTGACAGCGGTCATCTACCAATGACGGCTCATTAATCAAACGCCTCGCCAGTGACAACCCGCTGTCGTGGTGCCACGCTGTTACCATGGCGACAGAGGAGGGGAGAGAGAAGGGCACTATATATATATATATATATGTCCAGGCCCGCCTGGTGCTCTGCGACTCGGGGTCCATGCCAGTCAAAGTACAACATATCCCTGTTAACTCATCAGTGCAGCCACGGCAACGCTCAGATCCCACCTCGAGGAATTAGTCTACCCACAAAACTTGGCTCGCAAGCTCCGCTCTCTATTGAAATTCAATGGAATGACAGTCCACAGATTAAAAATACTCAAGTATTATACCAATACTCAAGTAAATGTGTGTGTGTGTACAACGTGAGCCAATGACGTATTGACTATGACAAAACTGCTTATTTCATTCCAGCATCTGATTATGGTTTTCACAAAACCCAGCCGATGGAATTGAACAAGACACTTTGTATTTATTTATTTTTTTCTGCGCATGCACACACACACACACACACACACGTGCACATTTCGGTTCCCATTTCATTTGACAAGCGACTCTCGAAAAGGTCAAGCACCCGCAGAACTAGTTTCATACCCTGTCAGACTTTGAGTGGCTTCTCTCTCCCTCTCTCTCTCGCTCCCAGAGTTGGAGACATTGCCTTGTCTTGTGTTGTTGTCATTACAAGTGTGAAATTGATCATTAATTACTATGAATGCTGTGCAGTGGACCTGTAAGCCTAGGAGGAACCGTGGAAGAACTGCAGCCATCTCATCTCTTGAACGCACCCCACTTCTATATGTGGAAGAACTGCAGCCATCTCAGCTCTTGAACGCACCCCACTTCTATATGTGGAAGAACTGCAGCCATCTCATCTCTTGAACGCACCCCACTTCTATATGTGGAAGAACTGCAGCCATCTCAGCTCTTGAACGCACCCCACTTCTATATGTGGAAGAACTGCAGCCATCTCAGCTCTTGAACGCACCCCACTTCTATATGTGGAAGAACTGCAGCCATCTCAGCTCTTGAACGCACCCCACTTCTATATGTGGAAGAACTGCAGCCATCTCAGCTCTTGAACGCACCCCACTTCTATATTATATGTGGAAGAACTGCAGCCATCTCAGCTCTTGAACGCACCCCACTTCTATATGTGGAAGAACTGCAGCCATCTCAGCTCTTGAACTGTTAGAATAGATTCTATATTCTATATAGAAAGGGTTGGGAGCGGGGGCAATTCTTTGGGGTTTTTTATGGGTTGTGAGTAATAGAAAAAATATTTTCACAATTATACATAATTATGGTTTTAAAACAAAAAAGTATACACGTTGTATTATGGTAAACATTGTACAAAACAAATCAGGGATTGGTTTTCAAAATCAATCACTAAATATAAATAATAATATAAAAATACATAAAATAGCAGATCTATTTGAGCTTGTAGATATGTTGGAAATAGGTCTGAAGTTTATCATTAGTATAATGTATGTTTCTAATGTGCCCTGAGATTGCAAAATAATTATAATTGAGTCTCACACGGAATAAGTTTGAGAACCACTGGCATAGACAACACGCACACACTCACAGAAAAACACAGTTAATATATATATTAATTAAAAAAAAAATATATATATATATATATATATATATATATATATACACACACACATACATACTGTACATACTAGGGTTGTCCCGATTGGATCGGCTCAGATCTCGTTATTTTAAAAAGTCGGGCAGAAAACAACTAGCATGAAGACAACAGTTTTTACAAAATCTCATTGCTTATACATCTTTCTTTGAGATTTACATTAGACAATAAAAATCTCAAAGAAAGATGTATAAGCAATGAGATTTTGTAAAAACTGTTGTCTTCATGCTAGTTGTTTTCCTTCTGGTCCGATTGGGAAAGATCGATATATATATATAATAATTAAGGCACTTAGCAGGTGCTCTTATCCAGTGCAACTGGTCAGAGTAAGCATAGAGTAAACAACATGCACCCTAGTCAACAAACAACAAGGTTTGTTTGATGTAATAATCACCGTGGAGTGCAAAGAGAGACAGTTTAGTGAAAATTAGGGAAGTAGGTAAACAATTAGCCTAGCGTCTGTCTAAACAACATATTCTCTAAATGCATAAGCACATACTGTAAAGGTTATTTTAATGAGCTTTTGAGTTGTCATGAAGTGCTTAGCCTATAATTATGCAGGGCTCTACAGGACTCATTTGTGTTACTGTTGCTTTGTAGCCTGGTAGACCTTGCATGGTCACATGAATTCACATTATGTGTTCTGAGAGTGTACAAATGGAACCAAATTAACCCGTAATTTCTACACTCGTAGAGTTATGGGGGTCCTTGCAATTAAAACAAATTTGAGAACCACTGTGCTACACTACATGGAACAGAGCTTTCATTAGTATCATTGGTCACAAGGCCCAATTTCTTTCCAATATGGCTGCTGTGCACAGAGACTATAGCCGAAGTCCTGACGTCACTCGCTCATCCCCCGGTTCTGCCTGGTTCACGGAAATAATTTCTCAATGGAGAATAATATTGGTTGTGGTGACCCACATCTTGAGACTGTGAGAGACATTCACCCAAGAGGTATTGTGCCTTCAAGAGCACGGGTAAAAGATGGAGAACTGAGTGTTTCCGGTTCCAGGTTAATGTGTTGTTGTTGTTATTATTACCAGAGAGTATCTGTAATACATTTCTGTGGAAGCATCAGTAAACTACCTCTACGCAACTTGGGTTTCCTGTCTCGCTGTTTCCCACTCCACAGGGTCATCTTAAAATCGTTTCATATAAATATAAGCATACTAGTGGTCCAAAAATAAACAAGCTGTCTCGGCGTTGTTGTCAGGGAGGTGTCTCTGTATTGTTTGTGACAGTCAGTCACTCATATACTGTATGATACAGTCTGTTTTTAGCAAAGAAATTACTAATTCAGTAGCAGTAACAATAGCGTTTTCTTGTCAGTTGATTCTTCATATCCATATGAGTGAAGCGGCCTAGATGATTTGTTTATTTTTCAAACACAGTTATTATATGAGGCGATCTAAAATCCCCCTATGAGGATTACAATGCAAATAAAAAGTACATGAACCCGTGGTTGTGCGCCCTCTACCGATATTGTCGTCAGACTTCGGTGCTCTATTGCAGGCTCCCAGAAGGGACGGGAAACGATGCAGACGCCAAAATACATGCACGTGCAATAGAGCGCATGAATCGTCCATGAATGGGTTCGGGCTCGTTCATAGTCATACAGGTACAGGTACGTTCTTCATGAATGGATTCGGCCTCGTTCATAGTCCTACAGGTACAGGTACGTTCTTCGTTCATGCATGTATAAGAGATGCATGTATAAGAGATGGTCTTTGAGCTGGGTCCCAGTGACCACTGCCCTGTTGCATGTATAAGAGATGGTCTTTGAGCTGGGTCCCAGTGACCACTGCCCTGTTGCATGTATAAGAGATGGTCTTTGAGCTGGATCCCAGTGACCACTGCCCTGTTGCATGTATAAGAGATGGTCTTTGAGCTGGGTCCCAGTGACCACTGCCCTGTTGCATGTATAAGAGATGGTCTTTGAGCTGGGTCCCAGTGACCACTGCCCTGTTGCATGTATAAGAGATGGTCTTTGAGCTGGGTCCCAGTGACCACTGCCCTGTTGCATGTATAAGAGATGGTCTTTGAGCTGGGTCCCAGTGACCACTGCCCTGTTGCATGTATAAGAGATGGTCTTTGAGCTGGATCCCAGTGACCACTGCCCTGTTGCATGTATAAGAGATGGTCTTTGAGCTGGGTCCCAGTGACCACTGCCCTGTTGCATGTATAAGAGATGGTCTTTGAGCTGGGTCCCAGTGACCACTGCCCTGTTGCATGTATAAGAGATGGTCTTTGAGCTGGGTCCCAGTGACCACTGCCCTGTTGCATGTATAAGAGATGGTCTTTGAGCTGGGTCCCAGTGACCACTGCCCTGTTGCATGTATAAGAGATGGTCTTTGAGCTGGGTCCCAGTGACCACTGCCCTGTTGCATGTATAAGAGATGGTCTTTGAGCTGGATCCCAGTGACCACTGCCCTGTTGCATGTATAAGAGATGGTCTTTGAGC
>NC_137884.1:15057679-15082109 GCF_963924005.1 Protomyctophum bolini
AGCCCACCGCCAAGTAAATAACCAATAACCATTGTGTCATCACAGTATATGAAACCACAATCCCCCCTTCTGTGAGTGTGTGCGTGCGTGCGTGCGTGCGTGCGTGCGTCATGTAATCCATGTAGCATCGCTGTTGAATCAAGTGGGTTGTCACCTTGCGATCTTGCGAGGTAAAGCTAAGCACCCAGACATCTGCAGCAAACAATGGCCCTGAGCGCTTCGTAATTTAACACTTCATCACACAGTCGCACCGTCACGCACACAAGCACAGAGCCAAAGATGTCAGATTGAATCCCCGGCCCGGTCCAGAACCACTCCCATATCTCTCTAGACTAGAGACTTGGTGCATTCATAGTTCGATATAAAAGACATAGGGAAAACATACATATCAAGCACTTCTACATACTCAGAGCTGCAGGGCTTAGGTGCAGACTATGTGAATATTGTGCTGTCTCTGATATAACCGGTAGCCGCCACAATATGTGGCGGCTACGCCACATACGCATACGCGTATGTGTGCATGTGTGTGTGCATGCGTGTGTGCGTGCGTGCGTGCTCCTCGGTGGGTTTCATCATGAAGCCCACCCATTATGTGTAACTCTCAGCGTCACACAATGGAGAACAGACAAATCCCCCCCAGCTGTTTCAGGTGAGCTTTAATGACAGCCATTACACCCCCTGCACTCATCACCGTCCGACAATAGGGGGAGCCGAGACCCCCGCCACCACCAATATAATGATGCTTTTAAAATGACACCGATGACATGCGCGGCTCGCACACACACACACACACACACACACACACACACACACGCACACAACACTCCACGAGTTAATGTCTGCTGTTAGCGCGATCATTTACCATAGACGTCAATAGAACTGGCTGTCCTGTCTCTCTCTCTCTCTCTCTGCATGCGTGCGCCTGCATGCGCCGTGCGTGCGAGATATATATATATATATATATATACAGTATATATATAGAGAGAGAGAGAGAGAGAGAGAGAGAGATGATGTTGACTGAGCTATAGAAGAAAGAGACACTACTGCGACAGACACGGAGAGAACACTTATCTCAAGTGTAGTAACCACATGAACCCTATAGCGACAGCGTCCATATTCTGGGAGGTGAACGTCGCATCGTTGTGAGCATTGTGAGCTTATAGATCAACAGATGTTTCGGGGGAAGAGATTTGGTGTAGAAGGGGAGAAAAAGGAAGGGGGCCTATAGCATATAGAACCCAGGGGGACTCTGGTTTATGAATTACGGTACATGGGGTTGAAGTGGTTATCGAAAAGAAACCGGGGTGGAAACCTCATATGTCCAAAACTGTTACTTTCCAGGATTCAAATTCAACAGCATCAAAAGTAGCAGATCTACAAGCACATTGTGATATACCTTTGTGCGACGCTGTAGTGTAGTATGATTAAGTAGGGTGTTCATTTAGGAAAAAAACACAAGACATTTGAATATGGAGATGGGAGGTTTCTGCCCGACAGAGACGACGTTGTGTTATCAGCTACATTCTCGCAAAGCGATGATCAAAGACCTCAACATCTGGATATGAAAGCCGCAGCTAACACACCTTCTAGATCCCCAATGAGAGTATTAATACCAGAATATAAACATACTCTGTTACAACAAGGAAAAGGCCAAGATATAAGCATGATAAAAATAATCAGACTTGAGTAAAATTACAAAAGTATACTGGCACCCAGACATACTTACAGTACCAAAGCAAAACCACTGTGTTTCGTGCTTCAAATACCTGTAGTATAATAAGTACTAAATGTATATTTTGGAATAACAATATTCTAAGTCTGCAAAGTAACTATAGTTACTACAGTTTTAAAATTGTTGTAGTGCAGCAAAAAAAATGTACAATATTTGCCTCTGTAGTATACTTCAAAATTTAACTCAAGTACAGTATTTGAGTAAACATACAGTACGTAGTTACTTTCCAACACTACCTACTGTACTGTACCACTGGCCTGCTTTGGGAACTGATCCCACTATACGAAGGACCTATAAATTCCCTTGCATTGGGTTCAGCGATGCAAGTTATTTTATTGTATTTCAAATCTCTTGAATTGCTTCCAACGCCGCTATAGAGCCTCCGTTCATTCAACAGAATTGAGATGTCAGCAGTCATATCAGGAGGCAGAGATGGATGTCTGATTGTCTGGCAGAGCGAGACAGGAGCCAGGAGGACTTCTCAGGCTGCATGACGTGCAATCCTCCTGCAGTGGTGGATAGTAACTAAGTGCATGTACTCCAATACTGTACGCACGGACAATTATGCATAACTGTATCGTAAAATACCTCATGAGGTATTTCTGTCACTTTACGGGAGTATTTTCACATTTCTGTACTTTTAACTCTACTCCACTACATCAGAAGCGAAAGCAAAGATTGTGCTTTCTGATGGCACTATAAATCATTTGAAAACCTTAGTTACAGTTCCTTTGTAGATTTTGATTATTATTATTATAACGAAACGTACACTATAACCACTTCAACCCTATCCAAACTTTGGCTATTTGAAAACAGATCTGAAAGCTCACAACGTGTTGCACTGTGACACATCATGAGCTTGTATACAGATCTGCTCGTTTCAAAAGGTTTTTATACATTTGAGACATTATGCTAACTTGTGAAACATTCTGCATAATGACTACTTTTACTGTTGGTACTGTACTTTGAGGAAACTTATATGTTGTACTTTTACTCAACTAAATTTAGATTACCGGACTCTTACTTGTAACAAGAGTGTTTCTACATTGCAGTATTGATACTTTTACTTAAGTGAAGTACTTTTTCCCCCACCACTGTCCTGCTGTTTCATCACCATTCCTCTCGTCTTCCTTCTCTGGGTAATTGATTCTCAAAGTGGGGTCTGGGGATCCCCAAGCAAATTATTTTAACCACTTAATCTATCTATTTATATATAAATGCACCAAGTCTCTTTGTGTGTGTGTGTGTGTGTGTGTGTGTGTGTGTGTGTGTGTACTGTTGTAATCCACGTAACTTGAGAACCGTTCGCCACGTTAAAATTCGACATGCCTGTTCCACACCATCACAGGGAGCCCAGGGTCCATATTTGGAGCTGGCCTGTACTGACATAATTCGTCTGCATAGACTCCATATTTGGGAATGCCTGAAAGAACTCCATATATGGGCATACATGGGACACAGACATAATATCTGTAGAGGCTCCAACAGGCACCGCTCCAGTTCATTTATATGTTGACTATTCAATAATAGCAGACGTACAAGCTCTCAGCGTGTCACTGCGCGGAGACATCATTCTCTTGCTGACTCTCTCTCTCTCTCTCTCATTATAGGACGGCCGAGCGAGTGACACGTGTCTGTGCCCCCCCCCCCCCCCCCCCACCCAGTCACGGCTGAAACCCTTCTCGATCCGTCAGCCGGAGCCCAACGGCCTTCATTGGCTCAGTTATAACAGATTGATTGGTGCAATGGCTGCGGGCGCAATATTGTTTTGATCTCGATATCTACAGAGGTCAAACGAGAAGCCATTCATTGTGGCTGTCGTCGGGGAGACGTCAACGGAAGACGAATGCCTGCAACGGGATCCATTACTTTCACTTATCTCTCCGTTTCCCACGAATCGCCCCCCAAAACCTAACCATTTATTATTGGCTAACTTTGTCTTCTTCTTCGTTTTAATTTTTTTCTTTTCATCCAATCAAATGTAAGTCTGGATATGTCGAGGGTTCCCAAACTTCTCAGGACGTCACGTGACCCCCCAGAATGATCATCTGAACGGGGAACTCCCCACCGTGACAAGCACTTGGAACTGTAGGCATTACATTGCCTAGCAGTTCAGACGAAGAACCATCCAAGACAAGTCCAAGTCCAAAAAAACCGATCCATTATGTATAAATTATTGATAAGGACAGATAGGGGGTACTATTGACCCTATAGTATAGGGGGATGCCATACTGTGTTGTATCACTGGGCTGTCACCTCCCCTTCACATTCAATAGATCCTGTGATTCTTTGTGGCCAGATGTACATTTATGAGGTCTAGTATGACTATAGTAAAACAATAATAATAATAAATAAATATAAAGAAAATGTAAAAAAGAAAAATACATATTTAACCCCATGTTCAAATGCCCCCGCCGCCCTGTAAAAAAGTAGCTAAATCGCTAAAACTAAATAAAGCAGCAAATGGAAAAAAATTAATACTCATTGTTTACTTTCTCTAATAACAACCTAAAACATGAACCTTAGTTGAAAAAAACTAAAGTTATCCTTTAAGCAAAGAGATTTGGTGTAAACCCTCTACAATTAGCAGGTTTCCCAGGGATCTATACTTGGTGTGCTCTTTTCCCCCGGCCTCTACAGCAGATGTCTTTGCCAAAAATAGCTGATCTACAAGCTTCTTTTCCTCTTTTTGTAGTCGTGGGAATGGAATCGTTCCATCATGGTCCATATATACAAACTATATCTGCCACCAACGCATTTCCTTCATTAAATTATTCATGTGCGACATAGCAACTCACTGCGGATTCCACGAGTTTGAATTATTGAAAGTGTGTGTACTATATCTGGTACTACGAGATTGTTCAAAGTCAAACGCTCCCTCTTGTTTTGAACCCCGGAGGGCGGAAGAAATTCGACAAACCAATTTGCGGAGGAATTGCATCTTAGCATCTCATCAAAAACGGCTTAAAAACAACAGCGACCTTTAGTTCTATTACTGGTGGGACCGTTTTAGCGGCCGCTCTGCTTTCGTAGTGAGCTTCCCCAATCCCCCAGCGTGCGCTGGTGAGTTTACCATGGTTGGCGTCCGGATGTGTGTATTAGTATGTTGTGTCCTAGTTTAGAGCTGGAGGCTCTTGAACGGGAGAATATAAAAACATGCCTGCATGGTAAATGGTGCATTTATACTGCGCCTTTATCCAAGGCACTTTAGATTGTGCATTACATTCACACACACACACACACACACACACACTCACACACCGTCGATGCCGGAGGAAACCATGCACGGCACCAACCAGCACATCGGGAGCAAAAGGACACTTGGATACTAAAGTTCCCTGCACACTGGACGCGTTTTCTGATTTTTAGCTGCGTTTTTCCGTCGGTTTTCCCGAAAAAACGTGTCCAGTGTGCAACCACCTTAACTCTGCGGGAGCCTGCAGGTTTGAACTGGGAACCTTGCGGTTCACCATCCAGCCACTCTACCCCTGAGCCACTGCCGCCTCAACACACCACCTGACACACTTCTGAGGGAAATGTTAACATAGTTTCTGTTTCCTCTATTCCTGTGGACGTCGTTTCACGCTTCTAGCTACACGTTTCACAAAGTCTCTCCTTCACACACACTGCACACCCACATGCATGCACACACACTCAGATATACCAATATAACAAACATAAACACTCTTACTGTTGTCTTTTAGTCACGTTTTCATTGTGGTGAATCATCAACATGTTCGCCTGTTGTACTGCAGCAAACAGGCCTGTTGCCTGTTGTTTACCGAGTCCCTGAGGCAAGATGATGTCAGTGTGTATGTGTGCGTGCCTGCCTGCCTGCGTGCGTGCGTGTATGGTGCGTGTGCCACTATGGACACCACATCACATACGGAATGCAAATCCACTTAGCATGTGAAGGGGTCAGACCTCGCCGTGACACATAATTGCGTTTTCCATCTGCGTCCCTCAAGGCTTCAGCCCTCGCTGCCAGTATCATAGATGGCAGATATGAGGTTAGCATGTAGCATAGCATAGCTAGAGGCTGGAAAATGATAAAGCATTGTTAGCATAATATAGCGAAGGAGGTTTGAACTTATGGGGTTGCCAAGCCCAGTGGGTCTGGTACATTCTCCTGCCAAGGACCCCCAATTTGATTATGTATTAAGCCTCCGGCCCCCATTCCAAGTGATTTAGTGCCAGGAACCCAGAGCCTCCCTATTTTGTCATTTTAAATTGCAAATATAACAGATCTAAAAGCTCACAACATGTCACAATGCAATGTGTCGCAAGCTATACATCTACAATTTTAGCTATTTAAAAAACAACAAAAAAAACACTTAAAGCATGAAGTGGTCAAACTGTTCGAAATGTTGTTAGGGACCCCATGGATCCCCCTCAAGGACCCCTGGGGGTCCCCAGACCCCACTCTGAGAACCACTGAGCGAGCCTATAGCATAGGGCTTGTGGGGTACTTATCCAGTGTAATCACTTGCTAATACACTGTGCTTTTGTGTAAGATGAGGCAAGCAGAACATGCCTTTATTGCATTTAACAGAATCTTCTTTTTGGTTACCAAGCTACAAGTCAACAAACAATCAACAGCTAAGTACATTTTCAGTGTTTTCACTTCAAACGATGAACTTCAATAACAGATTGTAGTTAACCATAAACCCTAAACTGTACACACTTTGTTCATACGAGAGGCCTCCTTTTCTCCCTCTACACCAGGGGACTTCAACAGATTTCAAGCCAAGGACTCCTTTGCTGAGAGAGAGAGATGAAGCAGGTATACCCCCACTACATATTGTACATATATGCAATTGTGTTGCATATTACACCTTTTCAAAGATTTAATAGACTTTTTGACAGCATTGTATCATGTTAATGTGTACTAACAGTTAACCACTTAAACCCTCAATACTCCATAGGAAACTCGTTCTTGGTCTGCTCTTTCCACCCCTCCAGCAAAAGGAGTAGATCTACAAGCCCACAATGCCTCGCCCTGGGCTTGTAGATCGATTCTTTTCAGCTAATGTTCCTCTCAGAATAGGGATGCTATTAAGTGGGCAATGTAGAAAAAGAAGAAACAAGTTCCTATCATACAAATATTTCACCCCCCCCCCCCCCTATAACTGTTGGAAATAGGGGGAAAATAGTTCCAATTAATCCAATGTCAATATATTTAGTAATATAATTATTTAGTCACATACTCTTGCTAATACTTTTCACTGGTTCAATATAAAAATGTAGATAAAAGAATAATGAGGTTTCTGCCCGACAGCCACCATATATGTTTGATTCTAAAAAAGTATTACTGTTATTAACCAAAATAAAAGTGTAGTCCTGTGTTTTACTTACCGAAATAAATAACAATATAAATAGTCTGGGCCTGGGGTGTTATGGAATTCAGCCACCCATTTATCGATTTCTTCACATTCAACTAAAAGGCGATGATGTTGACAGAAAATACCGTGGTAGTTTTCCTCTAAAAATCTATAGAAAATAAATTAAACACTTTTAATAAATTGTGATGGTAAGGGAGGGGGGAGAGGGGGAGGGGGGTTGCCTTCCCCTTGTATCAAATCACTGTGAGATATATCTTCGGTAAAACTAAACAAATTAAACGTCAATTAAACCAATAAAACATGTAAGACCACATGCAATTGATGTCCGTGTTCTCCACTTCATACTATAATCAATCCACTCCGCTTCTAGCCTGCAGGGTTCAATGCCATTTCCAATTAAATCAATTCCGTGAGAAATTCAGACAATGAAAGGCTTGATCATTGCAGTGGGAGTTAGTTGGCAGTTTTGTTTACATTTGAAGTTGAATCCATTTAATGTGAATTGACCGCAACCCTACATGTCTACAAGCAGCCTTTAATTAGCCATGTATAATTACAGTGGTTCTCAATGTGGGGTCCAGGGACCCCCAGGGGCCCGTAAGGGGGTTCTAGGGGCCCGTAAGGGGGTTCTGGGGGGCCCGTAAGGGGGTTCTGGGGGTCCTCAGCAAAATGACTAATAGTTCATCTGAACCATTATTACATATCATCGCTGTCGGGTTATTATATCATTTTAAAAAAATTAAACAGTGAACAGCAACAGAGTTACATGAATGCATACACAATAGGGGGTTCTTTAAGTAAAAATGGTTGAGAATCAGATTCTGCTGTAGGCTGTTATCTGTTTGAAGACATTAACATAACCCTGACATGTATATTATCAATCCAAGCCACTGTCTGTGCTGAGTACACCACTATTTAGTCATTTGTGCGTGCGTGCATGCATGCATGCGAGCGTGCGTGTGTGTATGCGTGCGTGCGTGCAAGCGTGTCAGAGGGTGAGAGAGTGATCCAATTTGAGGACAGCCAATCAGTGGGTTAATGAGGTTAATAAGAGGGTTAGGGCAGAGTTGGGAGGAAGTAGGTAGGGGGTCTCCCCGCCTGTTCAACCCAGGCTTGGTATCACCAGTCTGGGCTTAATGAGGGAGAGAGCGCATGGGGCCTATAGTCTGCATGGTGCATAGCAGCAGGGTATGCTCATGTGTATAGGAGCTGTGTTGGCTATAAAGTCTCGTGTTGTAGTGTTCTCATTCTAATGTTCCTCTCGTTCGTCATACTGTACATCTCTGTGAGTTGTCTGGGTCTCCGGAGCAGCAGCAGGGGGGCGTATTCTGCTGTCCATCGGCTGTTTGTCTACGTTCTAACGCTCAACACCACCAGGAAAAGTGTGTGTGTGTGTGTGTGTGTGCGTGCGTGCGTGCGTGCGCCTTAGAGTACAGAGACGGCACCGGGTTTCTCCTCCCATCCACTTGCATTAAGTTGCTCAAAAGCGCATGTGGCGGTTTCACTCCTCCTTCCGGGTATAGGAACAGAGTGCATTCCGGGATGGATTGGGTCCAAACACATGGACGCGCTGGCCGTTGACTATCATTGCACTCGTTCAGCGTTCACGTGTCATCATGAACGTGTGCAATGACAGTCAACGGACCAGCGTGTTCATGTGCTTGGCCCAGCGCTGCAATACCAAATCCGGCCACTATGTCCATTTCGCCTCAGGGTTTCCTCCGGGTGCCGACTCTATTCATATATACTCTAAGGTGTGTGCGTGTGTTTCTCCCATGTCCTTCCTTCAAGTTAAATATGCCTACATTATGTATTATTGACATAGCATAATCCCTGTATTTCTATAGTATCCCTGTGGGGGTATTGCTAGCGTTCTCTGGTTTTGCTTAGCATGCTACTTTAGACAAAAGTCAGGGGACATGTCAGAGAGTGGAGCCTTTAACGCCAAGTTTAACTGTATTCCATTTGTTGGAATACTGTAAATGGTTAATCTACTTTGCCGTGAGTGGATCAATTTGGGGGGTCCTTGACGTGAAAAAGGTTTGAGAGCCATTCAGGCAGCATGAATTTGTGTTTTAAAACAGATGCTGTATTTGAAAGAAAGAAAATGTCTTAAACAGACTTCTTGCGGTAGACAGCTTTCCAACTAGGATAATCTCCGAAAATGTGTACCGGTAGTTTATAGAGAAATGTGAGAGAATGACGGGTTATATTTATTCAGACGTTTGTTCGACGCCCAACTCGCCCGCCCACTCGCCCACTCGCCCACTCACTCACTCACTCACTCACTAAAAACATACATGTCTCATTGACTGAACACAGAATAAAAACTCCAACTAACAAAAGTGTTATTTGGATGTCAAACAAATATAAAATCCTAAATGTGTCCCCCCCCCCCCCCTCTCCAGATGGACTGATTGAATCCTCATGAGAGAGAGTGAGAGTAGAGCTGCATTTTAAAGGGCACCTTCAACTCTCTCCGTCTGTCTGATATTTAAAGTGGAGTGCTATCAATGTGTCAGCTAGGACCTTTAAATGTCTGCATTTAACACACTGCTGCCACACACACACACACACACACACACACACACACACACACACACACACACACACACACACACACACACACACACACACACACACACACACACACACACACACACACACACACACACACACACACACTTGCGTGTTGTTAAGCCCCGCTGTGATGGCTGCATGCAGAGTGACTATAGGCTATCAGTATCACTGCCAACCAAACACTGCAGTGGATAATATCATGTGGAGGAAAGTACTCAATGTACTCTAGTACTGTACGTACAGTACATACAATTTTGAGGCATTAATTTCCGAAAGGGAGATAAGAGGTTTCTGCCTGACAGCAACAATATACAGGCAATATAAGTCCATACTGTATATGCAGATGAGCACACCACAAACTAACTTTTTTTTTTTTTTACTCAATTAACCAATTTAGGACACCATTATATTAAACGTCAGCTCTTGAAAAATAGCAGATCTACAAGCTCACCACGAGCTTGTACTTGTAGATCAGCTATTTTTTTTAAAGTCGTGAAAATGTCTCACAAATCTTTGAATATATATATATATATATATATTGCTTCTGGGAGGTCCCTGGAACAACATATTTTCAGATGGGGGCCAAATACAGATTTTCTGGCGTCCTTGACATGAAATAGTTTGAGAACCACTGAGAAGATTTAGAAGACAATTTGAAGAATCTGGCCCTAGTCCCAAATGGGTTAAACTTGCCAGAGTTTCTATCTTGATGCTACATCAATGGGATTTGTGGATGTCTCTGTGAAATTCTACTGGCTAAGCTGCAGCTTGCTATTCCTTCCCACTTCCTGTAGTGTGTGCCCTCACAGCAGGCCAAGTTAAGATCCCCTCAGCTCAGACTTGGCCGAAATGCTAATAAACATCTTATATTTGGAACAAATGAAAGAAAAATGTGTTCTGTCGGTCCCTGTTGCCTGTGCCAATGAAGCTCAATGATGCATGTGGCAATTGACTAGCCAAGCCGTTGTGGGGAAAAAACACACCGCACAGACAGTCCGACGGACAGACAGCTTTTGTGCGTGCGTGCGTGCGTGCGCGTATCAGTACCTGGTGCTCTGACATGACGTAGAGGTAGTGGTTGTCAGAGGAGAAGGCCATGTCTCGGAGGATGGGTCCGTCCACCGCCTGCACCGTCTCGTACTGCAGAGCCCGAGAAGAGCCGTCCACGCGGATCTGAAACACAGCAACAATTCACGTTATTGTAATCATCACAATACATTATTATTGCGGCAGTAGGTCTCAGTTTACTATGAAAACCTGCATCTCCCGTCAGTCAGTCAGTCAGTCAGTCACGCCTCGTGACACACTCCATATGGCCAATACAGAATTCATTCCAAATGTTGATCTGACCTCATCAAACCCTGTACACTCTCCATAGACACGCTCCATATAAAAAAATGTTTTGAAAACTTGTGAAATGGGACATTCTGCATAATGAGTACTTTCTACTTTTGGTACTTGATACCAATACATTTGTACTTATACTCATACATTTTGAAATCCGGAGTTTCACTAGTAACAGAGTATGTCTACATTGCAGTATCCTAATTATTCAATAAATGCTAGCGGGGTAAGTGTTAATATTAATGAACAAGATTTCCACCCCAATATGAAACTGATTGGAATGGCCATTTTGATCTGACCATACAGGGTTGTTGTACTCCAATGAACAATGACGTTTGCAAGGAGGACAATCTATTTTGTTTTTGCATCAAAGGAACCTTTTTTGTTGTTGTCTTTGTGAGAAGGACAATCTATTGTGCGGTAAACAAGCGTAACCGAAGATGTCTAGTCTAGTCCTGCTGTCTATTTCTGTTCATATCTGCTCCCTCCATCTCTCTCACCCTGAGGTGCCCTCTCTCTCTCTCCACCATTCACCTTCAGTGTTGCCAGATGTTGCGAGAGAAAAAAGCAACCAGGTCAATGAACATAAACCCCAAAAAAGGCATGGCAACACTGTTCACCTTCTCTTTCTTTCCATCCTCCTAGAACTCTCTCTCTCTCGCCTAGAGCAGGTATCTCTTGCAGGTTTTTTAACAGCTGGTGGATGGAAATGCCGCTAGTGCTGTGGCTGCAACTTGACGCGTCAGCCAGAAAGACGCGCGCAATAAGCTTCATTTTCCATCCACCAGCTGTTTGATTATGCTTTGATTATTGTTTAAACCTGTAGTTCTCAAACATTCTCATGTGAGGACCCAAAGTTAAATCTTCAAGCTTGTGGATTGGCTCATTTCAAATAGCCCCGATGTATAGCTTTTTAAGTGCTTACAATAGTCGCTACTTTTGGGCTGGTTTTCATAGACCTGCGTTGCTTGTTTCAGCCTCCTGCCAGCCTGTTGATGTGGACAGGGTCCGGATGGAGCTCTAAGCTAAGGTATCAAAGACTCTCTCTGCTTTTCAACACTCCCACTGGGAGAGCTGCCGTGAACGCCTGGGTCAGAGGCCAAGAGAACAGAAGGCCGATAGAGAGAGAGAGAGAGAGAAAGAGAACAGAAGAAAAGAAAGAAACTTCCACACAAGCCCATGCAGCGTTCAGATTCAGCAGGTGGGGTTACCTAATCTGCCCGTGAACATGCTTGTGTGCGTGCATGCACGCGTGTGTGTATGTGTGTGTGTGTGTGCGCGTGTGCGTGTGCGTGTGCGTGTGTGTGTGTGTGTGTGTGTGTGTGTATCGCTTTACCTCCGGTGCGGCGGATCAGAGGCAGGGGTATAAGCTATCGTTCGCGGGGTGGATTTGTGGGCCAGACGGCGGCCGGTCCGCGGGTGCGAGGCTGAATATACACTTTCTATTGTGACTACAGACCTGATCCCTGCTGGCCTCCAGGGAGCAGAGAGGGCTTTATATTGTGGGGAGGATGAAGCTCCTGTGAATTATCCTTTCCATCGGATGCTAGAGCTAAACAAATGAGCCACCAGGGAGGGAACACACACACACACACACACGTCACACACACACTGTTCGTTGCCACATTCTGCGAGAGAAATATAAGCAACGAGGTCTACTACTTTGAGACAAAACAAGCCCAAAAAGGGCCCGGACCGCTGGCCTAGCGGTACGGGCAACGAGGGGCCAACGTAGCCTGACAGAGTGCCACAGGTCAGAGTACAAACTTCATGGGATGTCTGGAGTATAAAAGTAAAAGTAGTGTTAATTGGAAATACTCAAGCAAAGTACAAATACCTCAAATGTGTACAGTACTTGAGTAAATGTACGTAGCCTACTTAGTTACTTTACACCACTGCCGACCTCTGTCTTTTTTTCCTTTCTTCTTTTCTTTAGAGATACAGGTACGTAGGTGTGAGATATGATGAAATGTGAGCTTAGTTGACCATAATCACAGTCATCCTAAATGGTACTGTGTGCCATCATATTCAAGGGCTTTTGGAGAGAAATGAGACTCCAGTCACTTCACTGCAGAGGAGTTAATGCATCATGGAAGGCAATTATGTTCCGGTCTGCTACATCAGTGCTTTTCAACCCTTCTCATATCAAGGCCCATTATTCATTCTGCCTTGGAACCATGGACGAGTTTTAGCCTTGCAGACCCACAACTAAAGAATCTGTCCACATTTCCATGCTGTCATATGAATGATGTTGGTACCATAGGAGAGATAACAGGCGAACGTTGATCAAAATAACAATTCTTATACATTCTCTAATAGAGCGTTGCAGTCCCGCACCCCTTTCAGAACGACGAGGGCCCAAAATATTATTCCCCATTACTTTTTTCCCATGTAGACGTTTTCAAATTTTATTTATTTAAAGAAGTGAACAAAACCAACTCGGCTCGTGACAAATCATGACAATAAACACAACGTTATTATTTGATCATTTCACACAGTCAAAGGGTCCATTTGGTTACCAACTCTCCACAATTTAGTTGGGGACCACCTGGGACCTTCTCATGGACCACTGGTGGTCCACAGACCACAGGTTAAGAACCACTGTTCTACATCTATTCTAAGATTATGTATTCATTTATTGCAGCCCTCGCCATAGCACCCTATAGACATAATTTGGCCCTTGGGAAAAACTAAATTGCGGAACCCTGCTATGGAGTGTTTGTTCAGTAACAGGAGTCTTCATGTCTCTCTAGCTCTTTAATAAACAGAAAATGCATTTTAATCATTCATTATTAACCAAATTAATTATTATTAGCCTAAACATCTCTTAAAATCTAAATGACATGAATATATTTTCCAGGAGTCTTAACATCGTAAGACAGATAGTGAGTGGTGCTATAATAGCCAGCATTATCTGATTCCTCTTCAACAGTAATAAAGTGGATTAGCTGCTCTATGCTAAATGGATTACAATGCTAATCTCTGCTATCACATTAGCACTGTATAATATAGACTCCATTCTGCTTCTGAATATAGATACACACACACACGCACACACACACACGCGCACACACACACGCACACGCGCATGTGCACACGCACACGCACACACACGCACACAAAAACGCTGTCATGAAGTTAGTAAATTACTTAATACCAGGTAGATAATGTGATAATAATGCAACCGCGTTCAAATCCGGGGTAGTAGAGGAAAGTTACATAGTGCAGCTTCAAGTAGAGAGTGCTTCCAAAAGTGGAAATAGTTTTGATGGTACAAAGCAGAGACATGGTGTCCAGATGGACCCTCTGCCTTGCATCCCTCAATAACGTTTCCAAAACTGAGCATCTCTCTCTCTCTCTCTCTCTCTCTCTCTCTCTCTCTCCTCTCTCTCTCCCCCCCCTCACCCCCCCCCCCCCCCCCCCCATGAGGCTAACAGCTTGCAGAAGGTGTGACGACGAGAGAGGGAAGCCATTCCGGTGTGAGAAAAAATAGAAAAGAAAAGAAATAAAACCACAGGCTCATATTCTTTCCCAGTTTCTTTCCACTGGCACAGAGCAACTCAGACAATATGGAAACTGTAGCACTTCCTGTGGCTCTGGCATGGCATGGCGTTCATTTTGGAGCAACAGCCGGAAAGGGCAAACAGCTACAGCATGACTCATCGCACCCCTGCATGCTCTCTGCTTAGCACATGACACCAAAACTAATTATTCTCCTAAACCCATTAAGATATGCGGTCGATTCTAACTTTTTCCAGGCAAGGACCCTCACATTGATATGTACTTGACCCCCACCCCATCTGAAAATGCTTTGTGCCAGGGACACCCAGGTAGAGATTTGTGTTTAAAAAAAAAAAAGATTCTTCAAAAATAGCAAATGTACAATAAAGCTAAGCTTGTATGTCTGATATTTTGAGAACAACGGTTCCGCGTTGACATACTGTAGAGCTAAAATCTAAAATGACAAATGAGACAGTATACTTTCAAAGTTGTTGCCTATAGCCTGCATGGCATGGCCAGACCAATATCACTGCATAGATGTGTGTGTGTGTGTGTGTGTGCGCGTGCATGCGTGCGTGAGTTATGTTATAAGTTGGGGAGTAAAGTCCTTACTAGTAATGCTGCGTAAGTCTTGACGTAAAGGCCATTTACTCTATAAGTACCGTAAGTTTGAACTTAGTGTGACGTGGTGCAAATGGCTACAGGTCCATTATTTCCGCATGCGTGTGCGGACACACGCGCACGCGCACGCACACACGCACATGCACACGCGCACACACACAAGCACACACACACACACACACACACACACACACACACACAGTGAGCGCCATGCGAGTGGTGGAGAGGAAGCTGGAACAAGCTGCTGGCTGGAGGAGGCTGGTGGTAATGGGGACCATCCTGCCTCCATGCTGGGATGAGTGGGCCGGAGGACAGTGCTCTCCAACAGTCACACTGCATGCTGGGAAACAGCAATTATAGTGCCATATTTTAGTGTACAGGAACTCCAAACCAGTCCTCCAACAAAAAGAGCATGAAGTGAGAGGCCGACAGTGTTTCCCTTTGGTCCCTCTACACAGGAACAACTCAGTCTTAGAGTATATATTAATAGAGACGACATCGGACTTCTCCTCCCATCCACTTGCATTAAGTTGCTCAAAAGCGCATGAGGCGATTTCACTCCTCCTTCCGGGTAGGAAGAGAATGCATTCTGGGATGGATTGGGTCCAAACACATGAACGCGCTGCATGCCGTTGACTATCATTGCACGCGTTCACGTGCGTTCACATATGACACAGCGTTCACGTGCGTTCACGTATGAAACAGCGTTCACGTGCGTTCACATATGAAACAGCGTTCACGTGCGTTCATGTATGAAACAGCATTCACGTGCGTTCACGTATAAAACAGCGTTCACGTGCGTTCACGTATGAAACAGCGTTCACGTGTCATCATGAACGTGCGCAATGATAGTCAACGGACCAGAGCGTTCATGCGTTTGGGCCAGCACTGCAATACCAAATTCAGCCACTATGTCCATTTCGCCTCAGGGTTTCCTCCGGGTGCCGTCTCTATTCATATATACTCTAAGGGTACAGTACAGTACAGTACAGTACAGTACAGTACAGTACAGTACAGTACAGTACAGTACAGTACAGTACAGTACAGTACAGTACAGTACAGTACAGTACAGGGGTCTCCACCTTTTTTCTGGCCAAGGACCTCTTAGCTGAGAGAGAGATGAAGCAGGGACCCCCCCCCCCCTACACACACACACACACACACACACACACACACACACACACACACACACACACACACACACACACACACACACACACACACACTATTGTATAAATAATAGTGTTGCTGATGAAACCTTTACATGAATTTGTTTACTATTGTATCAATGTGTAGCGCTGTGTCGGATTGACGTTAATGTGAATTTTCAGACAATTATAACAATGGTGGTCAATATGCTCAATTTATCCACTGACCAAGTGGGCCGGCTGAAATTAGCTCAATGGTAAAAACAAGGTTCAAACCCAGGGAGGGGTACAAGGGGGAAAGTTGCATAGTGCTGCTTTAAAAAAAGAACATTTTGTAAAGTACAGACACTTGCAAAACTGCACTTTAAGTTCCAGTCCAGTAACAGTCCTCAGGTAAACAACACCCGCTCGCCAATTATACGGGTTCTCGACAGCGTCGGCGGGTCCGATAACGGCCCGGGTAATTGTCAACGGTGGTTGTTTTCACCAAGCGGGTCGAAGGGAGGAGGGCAGTAGCCAGAGTTTAAGTGTTCTGACCCCGCCGTCTGCGAGCGTGCTACGGCTCCCCAGAGCGCTCCTCTCTTAGCCTGTGGGTCGCCCCGCTCGCCCCAGATATCAATCTGACACATTCTGAAGCACTTGACAGCACAGCACAGCACAGTGCTCGCTCACGCACGCACACACGCACGCACACCAACACACACACACACCAGGCCCCGGCAGTAACCCCCGCCACACTCACACGTCCATGTGCACGCAAACTCTTCTCACATTACTGCATTCAACAGCAGCTGTTGCATCAGACAGCGGTGGAAGAAGTATACTCACATGTTTTACTTAAGTAAAAG
Organism: Protomyctophum bolini; assembly: GCF_963924005.1. Taxonomy (NCBI): domain Eukaryota; kingdom Metazoa; phylum Chordata; class Actinopteri; order Myctophiformes; family Myctophidae; genus Protomyctophum; species Protomyctophum bolini. Next base: position 15,074,796 of record NC_137884.1, read on the forward strand.
TATCAATACCGCAATGTATAAGCACTCTGGTACAATTACGTAAGTAGGCCTAAAAGTCTGCTATTCAAAACTTGACTTGAGTAAAAGTACAAAATTATTGGCATCAACGTACTTAAAGTACCAAAAGTACTCATTATGCAGAATGTCCCATTTCACAAGTCCAATATTTATACAAAATAGTAGATCTACAGGCTCACAACTTGTAGATTAATTGGGTAATGTATGTTTTGAAATAACAATCAAAATACTAAAGTTTTCATATTTCAAATTGTAGTGAAAAGTATTGGAAAATTGGAAACACACAAGTAAGGTAGAAATGCCTCAACGTTTTACTTGAATACAGTACTTGAGTAAATGCACTTTACACCATGGGACGCGTGTGTGCGCACACACACACACACACGCGCACACACACACACACACACACACACACACACACACACACACACACACACACACACACACACACACACACACACACACACACACACGCACAAAAACTCTCCTCACATTACAGCATTCAACAGCAGCTGCTGCGCCAGACAAGGTAGAACACGCAACAACAGTTGAGAGAGAGAGAGAGAGAGAGAGAGAGAGAGAGAGGATGATGATGATAAAAAGAGGAAATTCAATCTGAGAGAGAGCGAGAGTAAAGAATGGTGTACAGAGTGCAGGTAATGACAATGAGTCCAGTCTGCAACAACGGCACATTCAACACTTCACAACAACAACAGCAGCAGCAACACCATGTTGGCCTGAATCTGTCCAACTCACTGAAACATATGGCATCCCGGCCCCGGAGAGGACCAGCAGTGTACCACACAGTCTGTCAGTACTGGGAAACCACCCCCCATATCAACCTCCCATAGCCCCAGACGTACAAGAACCTGTCAAGTTCTCTGATCGTTTTTTATATATATCCTAATATATGTGGGTTTTTATTTTTACCCATTTTGGACAGGAAGCCGATTCTAAAACGCCTTCTAAGTTTTCTGAAAAAACTTCAAATATTTATTTACCTGTAGCAGCATCACATTTTTGTAATTTTTGGATACTGTACATACTGTAGAGAACACCCAACATTTGCATTCTGTATACAGTATGCATTTACCTTCCCTATTGTAAGTCGCTCTGGATTGTTGAATTGTAAATGTAGGGGAAGGTACAACATTAACACGATCATTAACCTGTGACGATGGGATGCCGAATCGCAGAGAGGTGGACGCTCAACAACAGATAGTTTTACGGTCCAATGGAAGACAGACATTATCGTTAATAGGGCTGCACAACACCTGGACACTGACTGACACGCCACTGAACTTCATCTACGACCTCGTGTCGTCTCCTACGGCAGTGGTACCCAAACCGGGGGTCGTGTGTGTGTGTGTGTGTGTGTGCGTGCGTGCGTGCGTGCGTGCGTGCGTGCGTGCGTGCGTGCGTGCGCGCGCGAGCATGTCAGTACCAAAGCGTTTCTTCTTCACCCAGCAGAAAATAGCCTACCAGGTTCTTGCACTGCCAAATGCCCATGCAGACCAAAAAATGGCATGTGTGGGCGCTCGGGTGGAGCAGTGGTAAAGTATCTGCCCACCAGGCCACCACCACCACCACCACCACCGCGGAGTCTAGGGGTGCGAAACCAACGCGGTGAACTAAACATAATGGTAACTCATATCCCCTTGTGCCGTTTCATGTGCCGTTTAACTTTAACACGCCTACAAGCTTGTACAGTAGAACACTACTGTCGAACACTGTCTGGGCCACATATATCATGTCGAAAAGCCACATAATTGCCTTTCCCTTCCTCCACAACCGACCACCCGACACAGCTGCCTCTGATTGGGCGCTTGGCCACGGTCGCGTCGACCATTAGGGCCTCTCTGCTACACCGCCGGAGTCTAATTGAGGCTCTCTTTTCCCCTGAAGAGAATGGTGGGCGCCGCGTGCGGGAAATACACTCCATGGTGGCAGGACTGGTAGTGGGAAGATTACTGTGGGAGGCATCGTGTCGCGTCATGCATTGTTGTGAAAGCCCCATATCTTTGATTTAACAAAGCATGTGGGCTAATCTGAGAGGTTGTGTTAAATGTGATTGTCGCTCAATCATTTTGTGACAAAAAAAAAGTGCCGAGCTGTATATGCTGTACATCTGGAGAAAGTGATCTGTGTTCTCAAGTACAGTAACACTCAGTATGCTTGTTCTTTGTCATTATTCCTATTCCAGGTTAAAATAAACAGATAATTGTAAATTGTATAAAATAAAAATAATAAAATAAATGGTCTACGTGACTGGCATCCCTGATAATTCGAATAATACAAAATAATCAATTCAATCAAGACCGTTACAGTTTGTACAGTGGTTCGTGGCTCACTACATTTATATTCGTAGGATGAGCGGGGCGAGGGAGTGCCCCAAATATCACCTGCGACCCTGCACCAATAAACATAAGCGACGTGAGCCATGATGTCACACGTTTTTCCTGTTCATATTGAGAACTGTGTTTTCAAAGATTTCCACTCTCGAAGGCATTTTCACCAGTGTCGTCTAAATCGACTAAACGGAATTATTTAGCCATTTTCTATGTAAAGCGTTCTCGTGTAAAAATACTGTACAACACACGTTTTCACAGGGGACTTTTGCACTATTTTAAAATAGCCTACATTTGAAAAAGTGCTGCTATTTGTCTCAAAAGGTTTTATATGTGTACAGTATGTGCGTGTCTGCATGGGTGCATGTGCGTGAGAGGTAAGTCCAGGGTGTCTGCAAGAGTGTGCGTGCACGTTACCGTGTGTGTGTGTGTGTGTGTGTGTGTGTGAGGGGACCCCTGGAAGGTTGACTGACCGTGGTGGCATTTAGGGTGTTATACCTGTAGGCCCTCGCTGCCTGCTAATCTATCCTTATACTGAGACAGACAGACAGACAGACAGACAGACAGACAGACAGACAGACAGACAGACAGACAGACAGACAGACAGACAGACAGAGACGTGTGTGAGGAAAATAGTGTTATCGTGGGGAACATCAGATGAGAAAGAGGACAACAGATCCACTGTCTGTCTGTCTGTCTGTCTGTCCTCCTGGCTATATGAGTGAGTGACAGGTCTCATACCCGTGGCCAGGCAGGGGGTATATATACAAGACCTTCTCTCTCTCTCTCTCTCTCTCTCTCAGACCGAGGAAATTGCTCGCAGTCAGTTTAATCTGTTGTATAGATTACTAACTGCAGGTCTGCTGCCACTCTTATTTCTTTTAAAACGTATTATATTATAGTATCTATTAAAAAGTATAGACCTTTCCGTTTGCTGCTGCCTTTGATTGAGCTATTTTTTTTATTTTTTTCTCTTCTCTTCTGCACTGCAACAGTATACATTTTAACTTGTTAGTTCTTGTTGTATGCCTCCTAATGTAATTTTATATTTTTTTATAACTGTGTTTCCTTTGCTTGACACATTGAACTGCCTTGTCGTTGAAATGTGCAATACAACTACAACTGCCTGGCCTCGCCTGACAATTGCTCATCAATCGCAGTGGAGGTAAACGTTTGAACCAACCGTGCTGTTGATTCAAAGTCATTTCGCCTCCGCCCAGTTTTGTACCCGTTCATTCTCCCTCCTTGTCTGTGTCTGTGTGATTGAAAGCTGTCAGCATACAAGTGACAGGATATAGCATGAGTTTCTGCCTGGGTTATTTGATAGTTATTCAACTACCCCCCCCCCCCCCCCTCCACAGTCTCAACATTGTAAAGGAACAGACAACAAATGCTTTGCTTTTTTCCCGGCAGCAGAACCTCTCTGGGTGTCATCATATTCTATAACCATCCATTTTCTCCTGCAGGAAACGTGTCACAACGGCCTTTCGCACGGCACGTTATTTACTCTGCAAGAAGTGATTCTTTGTAGGCTATAGCTCTGTCAAATTCTCACACACGCAAAGCACGCACACACTCGTGCACACGCAAAGGCACGCGTACACACACGTGCGTCGTTCCCATTGAGGGGAAAATAAGAACAGCTTGACGATATATAGAGAGATTACGATGGCTATTTCAAAGCCTACAGTAGTCCGGGGGCGGGGCCCTTTGAATGCAAGCAATTGGCTGTGGAATCAAAAATCATTCTCTCTCTGCTCTGTTTGGCCGCTCGGTCTCAACGGTCGCTCCGTTTCTCATCCTCCCCCCGTTTGTTTCTCAATCTTCCAAAAGCTTTGCTCTCCATCTGTTTTCAAAATCTTCCCATTTTCCCCTGTGATATACTGTCTGTCTGTCTGTCTGTCTGTCTGTCTGTCTGTCTGTCATAAACAAATCTCTCTCTCTCTCTCTCTCTCTCTCTCTCTCTAACAATACCAATTCGATGTATTTTGAGCTTGTAGAGCAGCAAAAAATTCAACCAGGTGGTGATTCACAAAGTGTGTGTGTGTGTGTGTGTGTGTGTGTGTGTGTGTGTGTGTGTGTGTGTGTGTGCTAAAATGCTGATAACCTCACAAGTATAGCAATACAAATGTGTGCATGTGTGCGTGCATGTGTGTGTGTGTGCCCGTGTGTGTCCCAGTGGGATTGAAGGACCCAGGATGTTGGACATATGGCGGATGGCTTTGATGTTGGACAGGCAAGAGGTTATGCAGGAGAAGTCGAGGAAAGACGAGGAGAGACAGAGGAGAGAAATCCATCCATCTTCCTCTCTCTGGAGATGAGAACTAAAAATGAATACTATTCTTTTCATGTCAACGACCCCCCAAATTAATTAATGTAGGACACCCAACTGGAGATTGTGCCGTGTCTTTGTCTAGTAATTGTTAGTGTTTTATGTTTCGGTTGTGTTCTGGTGTGTGGTTGAGCGCATGAGAGAAACAAGCAACCAGCCCAAAACAACAGTGACTATAGGCCACATACATACATGAGCACTTTAAAACCTATACATCGGGGATACATAGAATATTACCCCCCCTCCCAATAATAATAATAATAATAACAAATAAACGCAACCCACAACTACCAATATTTACAAGCAACAAGCCCAAAGCTTATAATAAGAAGACGATGATGGTGATGACAGCCATAGATCACCGCTGCAGGGACAGACGATGAACCCGCTGATAACCTGCCTTCAACATCATCACACACACACACACACACACACACACACACACACACACACACACAAAATAATGTGCATGTCGTTTATCAGAGGAGAGGACCCAGGGGGACATCCCATGGGGGGGACAGACAGGGACATATCCCATGGGGGGGGAAGACAGGGACATATCCCATGGGGGGGGAAGACAGGGACATATCCCCCGGGGACAGGCTTGTTCTCACCGGAGTCAGGAGCAGTTTGGAGTTTTGTTTTTGTTTTTTGTAATAATGGCGTGTGATTAAATAAGGTGACAAAACAAGCTATTAATCATCTTTTTTTTTTTAAATGCTTGAAATGCCGAACACCTGCAGTCTCGCTTTTCCTCCGGGGATTAATTACTTCGGCTATGAGGATATGGTCGCTGTCCAGGTGGAAAACTTGTATGTCCAAAACAGTTTGCTTTCAGGAAATGAAACAAATAAATAACCTGCGTTCCAATGGATCCAATATAGTTATAATCCGGTCAAACTCTTGTGAATACTTTCATTCATTGGTTTCATTATTCATAAGAGCCATACAGACACACATAACTACGTTCAACCTGGCTTCCCTATTTTGGACAGCTTAATATCCTACCGTAGGCTAAGACCTTCCAAAATCGTGCAACAAGCTCCATGTTTTAATGAATATTAGAACATTTTACAAATGATATGTGACACGATGCATTCTATCCTCCTAACTGTTACTTTTTAGTATTAAAAGATTGTGCCAAAGTAGCAGATCTACAAGCTCGAAACATATGGATCTGCTACTTTTTATGCTTTTGTGTGACGCTGTAGTTTGATCAGGTAGGGATTCATTTCCCAAAAAAAAAGGTTTTTGCCCGACAGCATCTTCATGCAGTCTTAATTTAAAACTAAACTGAAATCAAACTCAAAGCTATAAAAACTCAGGTAGAGACAGCCACTGGACCTCGCGACGACCTCGTCTGACCTTCAGGCCTCCAGATAAAGGTCGCGAGACCGAGCTTTGATCAGCGCTGCACGGGAACCATTAAGAGACAAAGAGACCTTTATGCAGCTCCGTGACATTCTCTGATGTCACATTCTGTGTCACACGGGTCAACTGATGATGCATCTTCCTTTCCCCATTGGACCACACCCTGCTCGCTTTCGGCCATCAATCACCACCCTGTCCAATCAGAAAGGAGCAGCTGCAGGTGGGAGGGGCCCTCCACAGAGATGTGTGGCCGTGATAGCAAAGATGCTCAACAGTTTTTGAGGGGTGCTAGGCCCTCCTAAATGGCCAGTTTTGAGCGTTTGTCCCAGACTCCCAACACAGACATTAAATGCCATTGACAATGAATGGACAGTTTTGACATTGCGTATAACACACAAACATTGACAAGACGAAGGTGAGGACACAAATTCCGATTGGCCGGAATGAGATGATGTATGATGAATGTACGATGATAAGAGCGCCCCTTAAATCACACGGGTGTGATTTTTGGGAAGATATTGCCATCCCGTGCTTTGCCAATAATTGACATCATGGTACCCAAATGCAGTTGTGGCAAGCAACTAAGTACATTTACTCAAGTGCTGTACTTAAGTACAATGTTGAGGTATTTGTACTACTTGATTATGTACAGTTTTCAGTACTACTACTTCTACTCCACTACATCTCAGAGGCAAATATTGTACTTTTACTCCACTACATTTATTCAAAAACGTTGGTTGCTATACAGTAGTTACTTTGAAGATTTAGATTATTCAACATCAACCACTTCAGCCACATTTCAGCATTTGAAAATAGCCGATCTACAGGCTCACAATGTGCCGCGATGCGACACATTTATACATTTGAAAACATGAAATGAGACATTCTGCATAACGAGTATACCTTCTACTTTTGGGACTTTATGTACAAAAGAGACCAGGATTACTGTTTTTTGTGAGGGTACCTACCCTAGGGGACACGGGGAGAACATGCAAACTCCACACAGAAAGGCCCTTTCGCCAACCCCGCCTTCGAGTATGGGCACTGATGACGCGGAGGAGGAAACACGGCGCCAGCACCCACAGCGTCCCGAGCGGGAATCGAACCCAGGACCTTCTAGCTGTGAGGCGACAGCACTACCAACTGTGCCTCCGTGCCCGACTTTATGTACATTTTGATGCCAATACATTTGTGCTTTTACTCAAATACATTTTGAATTCAGGACTTTTATTTGTAACTTTTACT
>NC_137884.1:15082309-15089809 GCF_963924005.1 Protomyctophum bolini
ATGGCACTTCACAGCCCGACCAACCCTCCCTTCTCCCGAGTGACATTTTGGGAACTCAAACAGAAAAACAAGAGAGGCATCTCAATAAACACTTTGTCCTGTCTCTTGACTTGGAGAAGAGGAGTTCTCTAAACCAGTGGTTCCCAAACTTTTTCATGTCAAGGACCCCCAAATTGACACTAATTACCCCCCCCCCCCCCCCCCCCCCCATTTGAAGAGAAATGCCAGGGACCCCCATAAGAGAATATTGTTACGGATCTAGCAGTGGTTCTCAACCCGTGAACAGGCATGGACCCCCCATTTAATGGCAAATCTGAGCACCTAATTTATATGGTCAAATCAATGTTAATTTAACTCTGAGAGTGTTCAAATGGAACCAAATGGACCCTGTACACTCTCAGAGTTACAGACCCATAATCATTTAGCTGAGGACCAGGACCCCACTTTGGGAACCACTGCTCTAAACCTTTTCAGAGAAGCGACCCCCCAAAATAATCCTAATAATATTATTTGAACCTGAGGCATTACATTCAGTTTGAACTCGACTCCTTAATAGCAGATCTAAAGCCAAACATGTAGAGGGTTTAAGTGGTTACTTAAGTGCAATGTCGAGGTACTCTTACTGTAATTTACCTTTTTCAAAACGTACTTACTCCAATCTTTGAATTATTTCCCCTCCCCAATTTAGTAAAGTTATGCAATTAAGTCCTCCCCTTTTAAGACATGAAATCCTTTTTCAGGCCAGTGTTAAAAGAAGCCAGCTGTTTCACATCATTTAATGGACGATGCCATGGCAGTCACATTATGCAGTAGTAAAATTATATTTTATGTTTGTGGTAAATCTGTGTGTGGTACTGGAGGAGGCCCCTACTCCTGCACTATTTCATTTTGGGAGGATAGACTATAGTCAAACACGTGCACGCACGCAGGCACGCAGGCACGCACGCAGACTCAGAGACCACAGAAAAACAGAGCCAGGCAACGGATCCATTATGCGCAAAATTGGGGGAAAAAAGCATTTTGTGTTTCTCTAAAGCTTCCAGCTAGCGAAATGCCTCATCTCCTCCGGGGAGCTCATTGCCACTGAAGAGGTGTTATGAAATTGCCGTGAACGCCACGGCCAAGAAAGTCCTTATGAAAATGAAACACGCGGGTCTACAATCTGCACACAGCTGGAATGTGGCGGAGGCAGAAAAAAGGAAAAAAAAGGATGTGCTGTTTATTGTGTCTGAACAAACAGTCCTGCATTGGATCTGCTCTGCCAATGAAACAAATCACACTCGTGTGAAGTGAGGGGCGCTCAGCCAATCAAATCCAGCCCATTCCCATTGACAATGAATGGACAATTTTACATCATATATAGTGTCTGAGCAAATAGACATGTTACTGTACGTCAGGTTGATGCCCGCCCCAACCTCTAGCCTATAATCCCCTATGCATAAAATACAATTAGGTCCCACCACACATTCACTCAGCCAGTTAGTCTCATATGGGAACATACATGAGGACAGCCAGTTGTGCGTGTGTGTGTGTGTGTGTGTGTGTGTGTGTGTGTGTGTGTGTGTGTGTGTGTGTTGTGTCGTGTAACATATGTACAGAATATATAAAAAGACGGCCGCTCCTGCTGACCAAAGCCAAACATGTCAATAATAATACTGTGCAACCGTCCAGAGAGAGAGAGAGAGAGAGAGAGACCACTGCTATAGTCTGAGTATAGCCGCAGGGCTAGACGACTACCCCCCTCGCCCCCCCCCCCCCCCCTCCCCTCACCTCCAGTGGGTTAATTGCAGAGACTATAGGAGGAGAGAGAGTGCTGCATCAGTGCTTTAAGTTTGGACACAGACAGATGGCTGTACGCTCACCCCCTCCCCCCTCCCTCCCCCTGCTTTGCCTCTCTCTCCCAGACCCGATTTGAATTCCGTCGTACGGCGGTTTCCGACGTGCAACACTCTTGTGCGACGAACAACCTCCCTCTATCCCCCTCTCTCTCTCTCTCTCTCTCTCTCTCTCTCGTCTTAGGGGATGGAGGCTGCATTATCAGTCTGAAACTCCCTCCAGGTGCACCTGCTGAGTAAGCATTGTTCTGCTCCCCCCCCCCCCCCCCCTCTCACCCATCAATTTTCTCATTCCACTCCCCTCCTTCCCCATTGTTCCAAAATTACCTTTTACTCTCTCTCTCTCTCTCTCTCTCTCTCTCTCTCTCTCTCTCGTATACATACATCTGCTAATAATTGGATATTACATGCAGACTAATGCATTATTAAGTTACTAACGCTGTCCGCTTGTGTTTTATGTTCAAATCGATAAAATGAAAATGTATACGCTGGCCGTGAAAACAGAGCGGGAGGTGTGTGTGTGTGTGTGCATGCATGCATGCATGCATGCATGCATATGCATGCACATGCATGCGCGCGTGCGCGCGTGCGCGTGTGCGCGTGTGTGTGTGTGTGTGTGTGTGTGTGTGTGTGTGTGTGTGTGTGTGTGTGTGTGTGCATGTGTGTGTGTGTCTGTGCAGGGTATAACCTGCATAGTGTGGGCCTTTGGGGAAATGAACAGCGTGTGTAATTCTCTCACACCTCTGTTCTGCATGCAATTGCAAGTGACAGACTGACATACTGCCGCTGGAGGCCCTGAGGGTATTATTTGGCTCCCAAATAATTGGCAAAACACTAAAGATTAGATTGACAGTATAACAATATGAAATAATTCATGTTAACATGTTATTGTACCAAAAACAAAAATAAATATAATAAATAAATAAATAAATAAAATAAATAAATGGGTTTTCATTGCGATACAGCGTAACCAGTCAGCTGACATCCCCTCCCCTTAAAACCATATAGGACCACAATGGAAACAAGTCTGTATGTCTGACTGTGTGTGTGTGTGTGTGTGTGTGTGTGTGTGTGTGTGTGTGTGTGTGTGTGTGTGTGTGAGGGGTGGTCCTGACTGCTGGGAGGATTAGCCTCAGCTCGTTACCATTTTAATGAGGCTGAGCCGGTATAGGGTCTTATTTTTTCAGCCAACTGTGTCATAATATTCTGGACCCCCCGAGCACAGACCAGCCCCTGGTACTACCCTGGTAACCTGGTACTACCTGGTACTACCTGGTACTACCTGGTAGCTACCTGGTACTACCTGGTACTACCTGGTAGCTACCTGGTACTACCTGGTACTACCCTGGCTCATGTGTCTGCTCATATTGCGGTACCGAGTGCCGCGCTATACGAGCTTGTAGAAATGTATTTTTATCGTGAAAATGTGGCGTAAATCGTTGAATATATCTTCTTTCAGAGTGAAATTTATTAACTCATATATCATTGCTTCTGCGGGGGTCCCTGGAACAATATATTTTCAAATGGGTGTCGGCGGCCAATTACATATCATTTTTGGGGTCCTTATTTTTCACGCTTTAGGTTCTGTTATAATAATGGCATTTGCACAAAATATCCTTCAGAAAACGGCTGTCCTAAAAAATAGTAATACTTTGTGCCATGGGTGCATGTGTGTGCATGTGTGCGTGCATATGTGTGTGTGCATGCGTGTGTGCGCGCACGTGCCTACGTGCGTGCATGCGTGTGTGTGCAGTTGTGCACCCACGCTCGCCTGCATACCAGAATAAAAGAGTAATTTAGGTCTTTTCTATGGGCCCACCTCCAAAGCCCTCTGGTACGGACCCTGATAACAGAGACAGGCCACACATGGATTAACTCTGCATTGAGGGAATAGTAATTACGTGCTGATATGAATATTATTTTGTATTATTATTAACTGGTGGGGGAAAAAAGACCGCCCCCTGAACCACCCCACCCACCGCACCCCTTCCTCAAACAGCCATCTTCCAGGTGAATACAAAGGGTTAAGCAGGCAGAGGTAATAATTACAACATTGTTGAATTTCAAATGTTGTTTTCTTTCAAAAGAGACTGAACTGATTTATTATTTCTTTGCAGAGCGGCTTTCATTCTTCTCCGAGGAACATCACACTGTTATGTGTGGTTTACAACACCTTAACCAATACATTCACAACCCAATTACGAAGCTTTCTTTTATTGCTTCTTGTTCGCCTAGGTTTTATTTTATTTTTTTAATAAGAAGCTGTAGTCCTTCTGTGCAGATGTACTGCAGCTCAATGGTTATATAGTCGTTCGTAGCACTTGCCCTGACGACCTTGCGGTCTTATGCAAAGGTTAAATGTAATTTAAATAGAATATTATGTAGACGGATGCAAGGTTCATTTTGTTGACCTGCATGGCATTCCATAGTTTGCTTAGTTTCAATGTACAGATTATTTACTTTTTGATACAATAACTTTTAGACTGATTCTAGGTTTACATTCAGTATGATTCGTACTATTTCTATGCATTTGATATAGGCCTATTACCTTGGATTTACCATGCTTCTGGATTCTAAATGCCTACACTAAAAGAGTGACTTTGAGAGCTGCTTTTAATGGTCAACGAGACCCTATTAGTTATTTCTGAAATTTGCTATTAACCCATTTTGACCTGAGATCAGATTCTAAAAATGTCTTCTACATCCTGACAAGTTTCTGAAAAAGCTATGTTTCTATGTCAGTCGTTCTTCGATTTTTCAAAAATAGCAGACAACCTCCAAGCTACAAGCTCGTAGAGCGCCACTCAGTGGCGGGCTTATGAGCTTGTAGATCTGCTATTCAATAGCTAAAGCATAAGATAAACTATAACTAAAGTAATGGAGCGAAATGAGTCATAAATTGGACTCGTTACATCATAACAGGGTAAGCAAACAACCCAAAAGTGGTCTTGCCCTTTCACCTCCTAAACTTTAAACTTTTATTTTTATTTCAAGGACCCCAATAGCTCTTGAGAGAGTATACAAATACAATAATATATAAGGGTCCATTTGATTCCATGTGTACACTCTCAGAACCCCGTCAAGGAACCCAGAGGGTCCCTGGACCCCAGGAAGTCATTCTGGAGAACAGTGCACATGTGCTGCTAGACCACCGTTTCCCAAACGGGTCACGACTCATACAAACAAAAAATAAATAAAAGTAATTGGGTCCCGGGCAAACGTGTAATCTCTCTTTTGGGTCTTGCACCTGGAAAGTTTCATTCATTCATGCATTCATCCACAGGGAACACACATGTATCGCTTCTATGCTTTCATCTTGATCCATGCCCATTAAATGTATGTGTATGCAGTTTGTTTCAGTGTAAATTGGTTGTGACACTTTCGGAGGGGTACAAAGGGACAAAGGTTATGTCCCTGCATGTATGGGGAGTGTTGGGGACAGACCAGGGGGACAAAAGGACATGAAGCCTCCATTGGTCCAGACAGTATAGGAGCTATAAGTTGCACTGTCAGTGTGCAAGGATCAAGGACAGGATGCGTATGTGCGTGCGTGTGCGTGTGTGCGTTGGTGCGTGCATGTGTGAAACAGAGTGTGTTAATAACGGTACGATAAATGCACACAGAGAGTCCATGAAGTCCAATGTCAAAGAGTTGAACTTGAGGCGCAGCAGGGGGTCCGAGTGAAAGGTCCTTCTGACTGGACAAAAGGTCTGCCACTCACCGCAGGGGGTCAGGGGGGTGGGAAAGACACTACCAATGGGACAATGGCTCTTTGGGATCCCCCTAATCCCCCCCCCCCACACACACACACACACACACACATCCCAAGAACGCGTGGCTAATCAACCTCCAAAACCCCCTTCAACAACCTGAACCGACGTTCTTGTGTGCGGCAGATAATCGTCCAGCAAACCGGACCTCTGAGAGAATTCTGCTCTCATTGAATGCTGTGACACCACATTACAGACCATTGAAGTGGTCTCACAATGGGCCGAGTTTCTACGAAGAGAGAGAGCGAGAGAGAGAGAGAGAGAGAGAGAGAGACAGGAGGTCATTGACACATGAGGCTAAAGTCCAGTTGTTCACGGGTTGCTTCTGGATCATCAGGAGAAAGGACGAGAGACTGGGGACCATTATGATGACAGCCCCGGAGAGATGTTTGGCCCTGAGGCAAGAAATACCATCGGAGCTATAGAAGCTGTGTGATCCACACGCTGTGACCTTTACGCAGGCCCCGGAAGGTCCAATAAGAGTACAATCATCGCTGACAGGGCCGTATGGTTGACTGTCTCGAGTCTTTCTCACGCACAACACACCCACACACACACACACACACACACACACACAGTCACACACACACACACACACACACACACACACACACACACACACGCGCACACACACACACGCACACACATCACAATGGATGCATGTCCACACTCATTTACAGAATCACACATCATGCATGTTTTAGCCACCCCTTTTGTCTCATTCATTCAAATCCTCTCATCACTTTCATCTCTCCTCTCCTCTCTCCTCTCCTGTCTATGAATTGATTGCATATAGGGCCTAAATGGGAACAATCAATTTAAGTCTTTTTTGTGCGACCCCTTTTAGAAGTGCTTGACTGCACTCTGTTGCTGTTTTTACATTCTAATATATTCTCTCCTCTACTCTCCTCTCCAGAACAAGACGAATCACAGACAGCAATGCTAAATAACAACTTAAGAACAAACACTTCTACTCCACTTGGAGAGAAATAGTTCTCTCTCGTAATTGCAGACAAGAGACCCAAAAGGCTTTCACTTTCCTTGAAACAAAAACAGGAGCGGCTGAGCGATAGTGAGTGAGACACACGCAGACACACACACGCACGCACATGCACACACACGCGCGCACACACACACACACACACACACACACACACACGTGTGTGCGTGCGTGTGACTAATTATTAATTTCAACTGTATGTATTAGTGCGCTGCCCTTGTCGCCTGATTGTTCTGCACTGCCGTCTCTCCCTCTCACATGGTGTGTGCACACCAACGCGTTGACTTGTGTGTAATTAATTGGATATGTTTGTAATTAGAGAGAGAGAGAGAGAGAGAGAGAAAGAGAGAGAGGGAGAGAAGCGGCCATGACACTCTTTGTTTTGCCGCTGTGTACGACAGCAACATAGGAAAATAAAACCTGATTACACAGAGGGTTAATTACTATGGAATTATACCTCTCACTATGCAGGGTTAATTCCTGTCCGTGTGAGCGTGTGTGCATGTGTGCGCACGTGTGTCCACATGCATAATCAGAGTAATAGACAAACACGCATGCACACACGCACGCACGCACACACACACGCGCACACAAACTCGAGAGGCGAAAGACATGAAATATGTGGTGTTTGGCTTGGTGTTTGCTGTTGCAATATCAATTCACTTGTGCATGCAGGAACACACACACAACACACACACACACACACACGCACGTGCAAGCTTGCACACCTCTGGAGAGTTGGGTTAAGCAAGGATAATTGCTCGCGGCTCCAGGAAAACAATGGACTGCTATTCCCAAAGACAATATACAAGCGGAAAACACTAAAGCGTAGAAAGCGAAGAATACTATAATATGATTATTGATCACACCCAGTCCTTATGCAATATGTATGAAT
>NC_137884.1:15094809-15112309 GCF_963924005.1 Protomyctophum bolini
TCTACTTTACTTCTACTACTTCTAATATTGTACTTTTCCCTTCTTTGAAAATACTTTAAAGTGTACATTAACACCCTGAGCGGCATAAACGGAGTTCTCCATCCTATCATAATATGATAGCTGGGCGTTACTATATTATAGTAACGCCCAGCTATCATCTAGCTACTTCTAGCTACTTCCCAAAATGGCGCGGAGCCACCTTGAAATATATTCTGAGGGCGACCTTCTTGGGGGAAGTATGGGGCCATTTCCACCCCAGAAATGGGATTCATTTCCGAAAAAGAACACAAAAAGGGAAAATATTGGAGACAAGACGTTTCTGCCCGACAGCAGCGATTACACCAAATACATCAATTCAATGAAACAATACATTATTCTGGATGCTTGATGACAACAAATTAATGTGACATAAATGTGTGTGTGTGAGTATGTGTGTGTGTGTGTATGTGTGTGTGTGTGTGTGTGTGTGTGTATGTGTGTGTGTGACTCCCTGTGGCAGTGCGTTAATTAAAGGAATGCGTCGTAACCTTGACAGGAGGGAATGTGATAACAGTCAATAATGTGTTTATAAATCGCCGTAAAAAAAGAAATACACACAACGTTCATGCATATTAATTAGCCTGTTCGCATGGTCACACATTTGCATTAACACTTTAAACTCACGCATGCACGCGCGCACACACATGCACTCACACACACACACACACACGCACGTGTGTGTCAGTATTGCCTCATTAATCCTCTGCAGAGAAGTTGGTTTAGTTTTTTCCACTAATGGATTCTGCTAATGAACGGATGATGCTAGCACCCTCCGTCCGTCTCTCCATCATCTCTCCATCATCTCTCCATCCGTCTGTCTGTCTGTCTGTCTGTCTGTCTGTCTGTCTGTCTGTCTGTCTGTCTGTCTGTCTGTCTGTCTGCCTGCCTGTCTGCCTGTCCGTCTGTCTGTCTGTCTGTCTGTTACCCCGTCGTGTGTTGTTTAGAACTATATAGGTTTTGATTCATGACTATAAAACGTGTTCTCTCTTCCCCCTGAAGTATACTGCTGTACACATACTGTATGTACCTTCCTCCCTCCGTCTCTCTCTCTCTCCCTCCTCCTTCGCCGCACCTCGGGGGCTTTTATTACCGTACATTATGGGATTATTTATTATTTATTTATCGCCGTGCACACATTATGCTAAGCAGTCCAATACACACACACACACACACACACACACACACACACACACACACACACACACCACACATTCCATTTGCTGACGATTTCACGGAAATCGGCTTCGCCCCAGACATTGCGACATCCAAACTGAACGCCGACGCAAGGGAATAAATAAATGACACATGTGTGACCTCGACAACTAATGCTGTCTTGCCTTTAGCTCATTGGAGGAGAATGTGCTCCGTAAATACCCTAGCAGTATACTGTGCCTCAGAGCCTATAATATCTCCCTTTAGGCTAGTGGTGGATAAGATAGTTGGCTCCCCATGTGGGATATCTGGGTACAAATCCCAGAAGTTACACAAAGGGGTAGAAAGTATGGACGAGATATAGACAGAGCTACACTCAGTGTGTGAGTGTGTGTGTGTGTGTGTGTGTGTGTGTGTGTGTGTGTGCGTGTGTGTGTGTGTGTGTGTGTGTGCGCGTGCGTGCATGCGTGCGTGCGTCACATTCTGATCCTATCACCCCTGTGCTTGCTGCTTTACATTGGCTTCAAATTGACTACAGAATTGTTTTTATTTTTTTGTTAATCACTTTTAAAGCTCTCCATGGGTTTATTATCCCCCAATTATTATCCTCCAAAGCAAATGTGAGAACACTTAGGTCTTCAGATAAAGACCTTCTTAACACTTTGAGGGCTTTAAATTATTTAATCCATGTTGTATAGCCATGCATAACACGCTAAACCTGCTATTTGTTTAATGTGTTTAATTTGCTGTTATTATTATGATAAACATCCGGATTTGTCGTGGACATTGTGGCGAGGGGGGTCGCGTTATGATGATGTAACCGGAAATCAAACATCCGCCGGCTTGCAAGGGCTTCTGGGAAAGTGAGTCCAATAGAAAGTGAACGAGGGTGTATAGGGACAATCTTAGCTTGCTTTACTCTTTGTCTGTGACCCGGATCAAGGAAGTGGCTTTTATGTCGGCTCAATAGCAAATGCTGGGAGTGTTTACTAGTGCTTTTTCACGGATCAAAGGTGCAAATACTTCGGCGTTTCCTCCAAAGGTATTTAAACAATCCTGGCAGCGTTGGATAAAACTAAATTAAGAACTAAAGGCGATAGAGCTTTTGCGTTCGTGGCCTGTACCTTATGGAATGAACTACCCCTTTCCCTATAAGGAGGGCAGAATCTGTCCATATACCTTCAAAAAGCTGCTAAAACCCATTTGTTCTGTAAGCACTTTGGTTTGTAATACTGTCTATATCTACGTACCGTACTGCACATTTATATGAATATCATTACTCTACTGTATTGCATTGTGTTGTCGTTTTATTGTTGATCTATGTGATGCTCTTGTTGTATTTGATTTTATTTATTGTACAGCACCTTGTAACATTTGTTTAGAAAGGCGCTTTATAAATACATTTACCTTACCAGCTATTTTCAAAATGGCATAAAACATAATTGTATAACATTTGAAAACTTGAAATCGGACAGAGGACTATACTGCATAATGAGTAGTTTCTACATTTGGTACTTTGAGTACATTTTGATACCCATAGTTTTGTACATTTTGAATTCCGGACTTTTACTTGAATAGTACATACTGTAGCAGTACATTACACGTGTATGTAGTATTTCTACATTGCAGTATTGATACTTTTACTTAAGAAAAAACGTGAGTATTGCATGCATGGCCATATCCATACATACACAGGCAGTGTGTTTTATGTATACGCACGCACGCACAAATCCTGACAGACTCTTCAGAAACAATCTCTCTCTCTCTCTCTTTCTCTCTCTCAGTGTCTTTAAAGAAAGATCAGTTACTCTGTTTCTCAACCCAGCATCTCACTCTGGGATCACTCATATCCTACAGGAATACATTACACACACACAAACACACGCACGCACACCCGCCCGTGCGCGTGCGCACACACACACACACACACACACACACACACACACACACACACACACACACACACACACACACACACACACACACACACACACACACACACACAACGCAAATACTGTACATCTGTAAATGTAGCTTTTCTATTGTTCAAACTGTAATGCACACACACACACACACACACACACACACACACACACACACACACCAGAGCCAAATCCCTCTTCAATTAATCTCCCTTCAAAGTTTTGCCTCTGACCCCCAGCCTGCCTCTCTCTCTCTCTCTCTCTCTCACACACCATCTAACCACCATTCTCCCTGATGACCACCTCCTCTTCCTCCGCAGAGCTACGCAGAGGTGAGGAAGACAATGGATGGAAAGAGAGAGAGAGAGAGAGAGAGAGAGAGGGAGCTTAACAAGGAGTGGGTAATAAAGGAAGGCGAGAAAGGGAGGTGAGGAGGACGAGGAGAAAGCAGAAGGCAGGAGGAAGACACAATAGAGCCTGATTTGCACGTGCCCAAAATAGACCATATATAAAAGCTCACAACGCCTGGTGGATAATGGTCGTGTTATGAGCTTGTTGTCAGTGCATTAAGTTAATACATCAAAAATACATACAATCCAAAAATTAAAACACCTTTAAATATTGTATTTATATAATCTTTCACTGCATAGGGACTGTTTCCGTCGGAGGTTGGCGATATACAGTATGTCATATGCCCATGTGTGGTCTATAGCGCTATGGAATGTATGGAATGCATATGCTAATAAAAAACAAACAACGTAGGCTAATACTTCCAAAGGATAATATAAGCATCAAATAAATATTTTAAAAACTTTTTATTAGCATGTACATTCCATATATCCCAAAGGGCTGGGACACACATGGACAAATGACATCATCAACTTGCGATGGAAGTTGTACCTATTGAGTGAAAGATGACCCATTTCTGAAATAAATACAATATTTAAGGTGTTTTAAATGTTAGATTTTAATTATAGAGGGCAATTATAATGTATTAGCCAGGGATCCTTTTAACCCATTTTGGGCCTTTTGGTGTTAGCATTATGTTGTGCTTTAGCTATTGAAAAATACAGATCTACAAGCTCATAGCTTAGCTCAGAAACATAGCTTTTTCAGAAAACATTGTTATAATCTGATCTCAGGTCAAAATGGATTAAGGCAACTTTGGTAGGGCTTGGCAAAAAGTATATCTTAATGGAATATCTCCCTACACGGTATAGTTGTGAATGCCAGATGCCACCCACACAGTAGATTCGTGTGCAGCACTGGAGAGTTTGCTGGCCTTGCCACTGGGATCTCCACTGTTTATTTTTTTATCGAAACCTCCGACACACACTTTGACACAATTTTGTCTGGGAGATGTGTTGCTGTTTCTGGGCTAGACACAGTGTAGACAGAGTGTGCGTTATCTCCATCTCTCCTCATGCTATATCAGGTTGTGTTTGTGCTCTCTCAAAGAGGGATTATATACCCTCAGCTAGCCCGGCCTTTCTACTAAACCGTTCACTGTACTTTGAGGAGATTGCACCGGCAGATTGAGGAAACAAAACAAACAAGAAAAAGAGTCGGATCAATCACACACAATGTTTGGGCCTGCATTGGCCAGAGGCGTTCCGCAACTTAGAAGATATCGAAGGGGCAACAACCATACCGCCCAAACACATGGCTATTACAGTTACATAAGCAGCGATATGGGAGTGAGAATGTATCGATCATATCATATAGCCCAGGGGTCTTCAACGTTTTTTCACGGCCAAGGAGTCGGACCCCCTAGCTGAGAGAGAGAGAGAGAGAGAGAGAGATGAACTACATGCTGTATACACTTGTGTTGCACATTAAGCCTTTTCTTAGATGGCAAAGACAGATCACTTCATAGACTTGTTTGACGGCACGACTTTCAGACATTTAAAACTGTGTGAAGGTGACCTCAGGCTGTACAAGGCCTGCTCTTTGTCCATCTACTACTTCAGATCAAATCCTCTCGCAGCGCAAGGTCGTTGTTTCCTTCCTGATATTGTTGCTCTTTCGTGTACATGAACGGTAATCAGACCTAACATGCTGCATGGGTCAAACAGGACGTTCCATTGCATGGCATTGTACACATTAAGATGTATGGCTGCATGCGTGCTCCATGTACTGTACCACATCTTTCATACTGAGTCGTCGTCGTCTCTGCCTCGTTTTATATTTTTTATATCTTATATGTTTTCGGATCACCCCAATACAGAAAGGCTTTGACACAGACAGGGTCAGAGAGAGAAGAGTGACGGTGACAGGGCGGGATGCACACGCAGATTAGACACACCCACCAACGGTCGGACATGCGCTGCTCCCGTGCTTGCGTTTAGGTTAGGGTTTCAGGTAGGTTGTTGGTCTAATGACAGTCGGACCAATAGTATAGTCTAAACTAAAGCCTGTACCCGGCAGGGCACCGTCACTGTCAGTGTCAGACACCTGGAACTGGTGGCGAACAAAGCAAGCCCACCCAGGGCACAGCCAGGAGAGGGAAGAGGTGCACCACTAGATACACTGCAGAGTGACAGGTTAGCTAACAACACTTAACACTTAAGACAGGATGGTGCGAGTTGGTGTTGGCTAGACCGCTCCTCTCGCATCACATTGCATGGCATATTGCATAACACACAGACATACTGTATAAAGACACTGTTTAACCACTTGACCCCCAGCATGCCTATTCTGGGGGGGGGGGGGGTCGCCACAAATAGCTTGATGCCACACGTCTTGAACTTGGAGAACAGCTGTTTTTGGTACCTCAAATCGGTTTCACTATAGGACTAGAGGGTTTTTTAAACCCTAGTGTCTGCATTGTGGGGAAAGCTTGCGCTGAAAACAGCACATAGACAAGCTCACGATGCATTATGAGCGATATATGAGTGATAATGAACGCACTCACACACACTATAGCATAGAGCCCCGAGGGACATATAGAGTAACACCAAAGCTTTATGGAACGTCGTCATGCGAGGAAAGAAAAGAAAGCGATACAGTCTCATGGGCTGAAGGACAACAATTCATATCAACACGAAGAATGCGACAGGCAAAAAATAAATAAAAAATAAAGGAAGAGTAGTTGCAGACTCAAAGAAGTGGAGGGTGGGGGGGTGGAGGGTGGGAGAAAAAGCAGCAGTTGAAAGAGAAGAGGAACAAAAGAGAAAGTGTGGGGGGGGGGGTGGAGGAGGAGAAGGAAGGAGGAGAGGAGAGGAAGAGGAGAGGAGAGGAGGAGAGCTAGGAGAGGAAGAGGAGGCCGTGTTTACTTCGTGTGTCTGACATGTACCAATGGATGATTTATGACCAGCATTGTATGGCTGTGTAATTGGCCTCCATATTGGTTCTGCTGTTGCTGGTGAAGGAGAAGGAAGAGAGAGAGAGAGAGAGAGAGAGAGAGAGAGAGAGAGACAGAGAGAGACAGAGAGAGAGGGAGAGAGAGAGAGGGAGAGAGAGAGAGAGAGAGAGAGAGAGAGAGAGAGAGAGAGAGAGAGAGAGAGAGAGAGAGAGAGAGAGAGAAACAGCCAGGAGATATCTAATGAAGCAAACGCTTTCTGCAGCAAGCTGCTGCTATACACCATGAAGAGTGGGGAGAAGACTCGCCCGGGGGCAGGAGAGGGCAAGAGAGAGAGAGAGAGAGAGAGAGGGGAGAGAGAGAGAGAGGAAAGGGGGGGAGATAAGAAGAACCACTGCACTAACAAAGATAGAGTCTGGCGGTCGTTAGCGGTGTCCGTTTCTTTTCTCACCCGTTACCCTCCAGCAGAATGGAATGGAATCTGCACTTCCATAGACATGGCACGTAAAAACACGCATGTACACACAAGCTTCACAAGTCCACGACCATTACCTTTAACACAATCCATGCTAGCCCTCTAGGGGAAAAAGTGGCGCCATGCAGTGCCAAAAAAATAAGGTCCTAAAGATGCCAGATTGTCTCATTTTGAGCAGAAAAAGGACAAATAAGCATGCGCACCCGCATGCACGTCAGATCCGTATGTAGGCTGTCTAACATGTGAGTAAAATATATATTCCCTCGTTCTGGCAGAAGCGGGTTGTGGAGAGAAAAACGAGGTTCTAGCACACAACGTTCTCAAGTAAAGGCACATGGGTTGTGGTGTATTGTCCACATTTACTGTAGGTTCCCCTCGCAGCATGAACACGTCTGTGGCAAAGATTGTGTTAATGGAGTGGAGGAGGGCCTCGCCACCACTGACCTTAATTGGTGACTAACAGTCAATTAAAATTCCATCAGCGTCGCGTGACACCGCTGTCCACACTCATCATTCTGAGTCAATCAACGTGACTGACGTGACCGTCATCACTCATCATCAATGACATCAACACCGCGGTGGGAGAATGATGTTAATAACGTTATGGTGATGACTTCCCCCCCCCCCCCCCCCCCCCTACACACCCCCAACCAGGCACAGTGCATCATGGGATTGACTGAGAACTACGCTCTTAATCAGCAGCATCTACAAACAAGATGTGGATTCCTTGTGACATCAATGGATAGCAAGTGACCACGTGTGAAGTTTCTGAACCATCTGTCTAACTAAAAACCACACCAAGGGGTCTAATGAAGTAGTCACCTCATAAACACATGAAAAACTAAAAACTAAAATACAAAAAAAATCACGGCACACCATCTTTAAGAACGTGTTTGGAAAAATCTTTGAAAAATGTGAAATAATTTAGATCTTTTTTTTTTAAACACTTAATTTTCTGTATTTTGCGTGTCTTAAGTACCAGGTCTTATTACTTAACTTGAGTAAACTAAAGACCTGGAGGCGTGATCAATGCTCTTTGGCCAAATGGCATTGATCACGCCTCCAGGTCCAGGTTTACTCAAGTTAAGTAATAAGACCTGGTACTACTACTATGACACGCAAAATACAGCCCATCTTCTTTTCTGGGGTCCCTGGCACGAAACATGAAACATTTCCAGATGGGGCTCCGTGGCCAAACACATACATTATAGGGAACCGGTTCAACCCCTGTGGAAAAGGCACTGTAGACGACGCTTGGCCTCCCTCTCGCCACTTGGCGGCAGCTCGTCCGCTGGGCGCGTTGTGAATGCGTGTGCATGAATGGGGGTAAACGTATACATTGTACAGCTCTTCAGATAAAGGCCACTATATAAATGCAGACCGCCTGGTCCATAGTGTTTCTGCCTGTGATTAATGTCTCGTCCTTCACACTGCGTCCGTCTGTGTGCACCTGTTCAGTGGCACACACACACACACACACACACACACACACACGCACACAATGTGTTTACATTCTGTCCACGCTGTGTGAAACAACACACACTTCTTTACGGCGTCTGAACACGCCTCCTGGAAAGACCCTTGACAGCCACGTCTGAACTGCGTTATAGTTGGTCGTTCACACACACACTTTATTGAACAGGAAACCGCTGTCGAACAATGCCCCCCTTTCCTTCCTGTGTTTTGGCTGAAAGCTGCCAGCTCATTGGCTCGGCTGACGGGCAGCAGTTCCACTATATAGCCTATGAATATTCAGCGTCCTATGTCTTATTGCGGACGGTCGGCTCTTTGTTTTTACTCTTTCCTCTCCCGCTTTTGTTTACTCTGTGTTTCTGAAAGGCTAGTTTTCCACCTACATTGGCTTGGGAAACACGCACGTGTGTACGCACGCACCCGCTCACACGCCCCCACACTCTCTTGCTCACTGTAACAATGGCAGTTGGATCGGTCCCGCTCATGAATATGCATGTCCACCTGCTTCCCTTCACAAAGTTTTTCAGCAGGTTTTTTACTGCTGTTTGTTGAGACAGAAGTTTGGATCTCTGTGTGTGACAGTGTGAGTGTGTGAGTGTGTGCGTGCGTGCGTGTGTGCGTCTGGCTGTGTGTGCGTGGTCATGTGGGCGTGCGCTGGCATGCATATGCATGTATGTGCGAGCAGCACTGCTGTCCTGTAATTGTCTCGGTTCACTTCTCGCTGACTGCTCCCGGTATGAATACCTGTAGATAGATATCTACACGGTAAAATACTAAAGTGTTCACATATAACTCTGAAGGTATAACAGGTCCATTTGAAGAGTGCACCGAGGTATAACAGGTCCATTTGCTTACATTTGCACACTCTTTGAGTCAAGTGAACACTGCCATTTTAATCTAAGTGTGAGCCGTTGGCTGATATTTTGACCTCGTACCTCATACATCCGTAGGTTTCGAGGCCGATGCCTTTTCTTACGGGCTATTAACTCTGCCATTATGCAAATTAGACTCGTCTCACAACAAGCTTCAGGGGCCGAAAGAGGATCCGCGCTTCATGTGAGACGTGATCGGTACTCAACGAGGCTCATCTGTGATGTCATCACGAGGAGACGCCGGCGGCGATGTTGATGATGATCATGATGACGATGATACGAGGTTCGATATGTGCCGGCTTTGTGCAGTATTATACCTCGACATCAGCAAGGTATACAGATAGCATCAGTGGGGAAGCAGCGATGTTCAAAATCCCACCCGGGTTGAGCTTATATAACCACGCCCTGCTTCATGTGGCCAACGTGGAAGTGCCTCTCGCCTACAACAACTGTTCTTCTGTGGCCAACGTGGAAGTGCCTCTCGCCTACAACAACTGTTCTTCTGTGGCCAACGTGGAAGGGCCTCTCGCCTACAACAACTGTTCTTCTGTGGCCAATGTGGAAGTGCCTCTCGCCTACAACAACTGTTCTTCTGTGGCCAACGTGGAAGGGCCTCTCGCCTACAACAACTGTTCTTCTGTGGCCAACGTGGAAGTGCCTCTCGCCTACAACAACTGTTCTTCTGTGGCCAACGCGGAAGTGCCTCTCGCCTACAACAACTGTTCTTCTGTGGCCAACGTGGAAGGGCCTCTCGCCCTACAACAACTGTTCTTCTGTGGCCAACGTGGAAGGGCCTCTCGCCCTACAACAACTGTTCTTCTGTGGCCAACGTGGAAGGGCCTCTCGCCTACAACAACTGCGGTCTAGACCTAAATATATTACTCTATGGACTAGACCGCAACAGAGGCCCGCCGTCTCAAGAGAACTTGAGCCATGTGAGACACCACAGAGCGAGCTAAAGCCAGCGAGTTGCCGTGTCGAACGCTGCAAAGTTAGCTTATAGCCGACTCAGGACCGTTCGAGTTGCGACCCGATTTGGACGGAATAGTAAATCATGTTCTAGCGAGAGTTTGAGTCAGGTCCATTTTCTGTCCAACCCCTGCCTTCCTTCTTCCGCCTTCTGTTCCTTT
The DNA here is from genome assembly GCF_963924005.1 of Protomyctophum bolini. NCBI lineage: Eukaryota > Metazoa > Chordata > Actinopteri > Myctophiformes > Myctophidae > Protomyctophum > Protomyctophum bolini. Next base: position 15,105,174 of record NC_137884.1, read on the forward strand.
CCCACTACACTCCTCCCTCCCTCCATCTAAATGTCCCTCTCCTCTCCTCTCCTCTCAGCCTCCATCGTTCATTCCCCGCATGCTCTCCTCTCTTAGATAGTGGGAGGGGAACATGGCATGTTCATTAACACATTTAGTACATAACACGTCCTGAAACGTCATAAGGATTGGAACCGAGAGGTGCCTTAGACGTCTGTGGACGTCCTAGCGACGTCCAAACGACGCGGGGCGAGATAATAATATTCAGAATAATTACTTCTTTTTTTTTTGGCATTTCGCTTTTCGCTTGCCGTATGCTAACGCTCTGTGAAACTATTAGCTTGTCATTGACTCCCATGTTAGCGCGGCGGAAAGAATGACTCGTATCTCCTCATCCAGGGCGCTCTCCGTGGTGATGAATGGATCGATATGCTGGCGCTGCGTTTCTGCTCCTCATCCGTCTCTCCCGCAAAATATGAACTCTTTTTGTAGCGTATATAAATATATTAAGATGATCGAAGATTGTGATGGCACTTTGTCAGTCAACTTTTTTAAGAAAGTATTTCCGGTTCATGGCTTTCAAAATGGAAGCGATCACTACTCTGGCGATTACTCCGGCGCAAGCAACGCCTTTATTTTGATGCAGTTCCGGTACTAAATGTGTTAAACAGAGAGAGGGAGCCTCGCACTGACACCAAGTCTCTATCTATCTATCTACCCCACTGTGCATATCTATGCCTCTCTCTCTCTCTCTCTCTCTCTCTCTCTCTCTCTCTCTCACAACATGCTCATTAGAATAATATTAAATAGAGTTGGCGCACAGAGAAAAAGAGATGCACTGTTGGAGGAGTAAATTGTGCGAAAGACAAGAACACTTGTTTGGTGAATTTTGGATGAAACAACACAGTTCTGTCTCACTGCGCGCGCACACGTCTGTGTCTGTGTGTGTGTGTGTGTGTGTGTGTGTGTGTGTGTGTGCGTGCGTGCGTGAAGTCGTTCCCTGATTGAGGAGATAAAAGACGCAATACTGTCTTTGATGTTACTGTATATAAATGATAGCAGACCCTGCGTAGGAAATACCCCCAATCCTGGCAACACCCCCACTGGGAGGGGAACATGGGCCGTCGTAGATCTATGAAGCTTTAATAATAATAATAAAAATGAACATTTATTAATCGCCGTAGGGAGACTCATCATTCACTTTGTTCTTTTACTCACACGCAGGCCTGACAGGCAGACAGACAGACCGATGTTTTACAGACATATTGCAACTGTAAGAGCTCACTGAGATATAGGCTATCAATAATGATATAGCAGTAACCATAATGTCTTGGCAGTAGGGGCGCGCACGGACTGGACAGACCACTGGAGAGGAATTGACTGGAGATAATTGTGTTCTACTCTACACTTAATTCTTCTTTAGATGAAGTTGACATGGATGTCCAGCTGGAGGTGACATAGGTGACATCATGTTTCCTCTGCGGGGGAAGGACATTAAAGGTCTCGCCCAGGAAAGTGGAGGATGTAAAGCAAGCTTGGAGAGACATTACAGGACATTCTCCTTCCAACATTGATAATATCCTAAAGCAATACATTAGAAATCCACAGTAGAGACTGACCCATCGGGCCCCAATATGACCATACTGTATAAGGGCGTATCGGATTGTATCGTATCGGTGCAAACTAAGCAACTAAACTAACTAAGCTAACACAAGGCATCCATGCTCCTCCTAACCACAACAAACACCGCTTTGACAAGGGTTGCCACATTTCCTGAATGTGAGAGAGAAAGAAGCAACCAGGTCTATATAAAAACGTTAATAGGCCAGATCAAAGTCAGAAAAGGTCAGAAAATAAGTCTAAAATAAGCAACTATAGGACTGACTGTCAAACTTTGTTGACCAATGTTGTTTTAGAGCAGTGGAACTCAAACATTTTCATGTCAAGGACTACCAATATTTTAAAGCAACATTACAGATAAACAAGGCCAAAGTAGCAACAAGCTTGAACAGTTCTACAAGCTCACACATATGAAATATACGGTATTAATAATAATAGGCTCATTTAAGATATGATTGAGCTAATACTGTCAAAAATAAAAGAAAAAAATCGGTTGCAAATTGGTTATCGGTGATTGTATACCCTCGATCATATCGGTCTGTCTCTAATCCACAGTGCATATAAAGACTATCTTCATTATAGTGACAAGCATGAGTTACACAACATCCTTGACAGTCAGCAGGGATGGATCGGTTTGGAAATGCTGGGCCGGATGCCGATACAGATGTTTTATGTTTGTTTGTTTTGTGTTGTTATTCATCCTCCCCCATTTGTGCCAGGGGAATGAATCAATTGTCTCCGTCCAGTGGATAGAATGTAAATGGGCCGTAACGATACATTTGGATATTTTTACACTCTCATAGTTATTTGAGTAGTAGTTGAATAAATTAGCCATTGTTAATGCTATTACCAGGCCCTGAGAAGTGTGAAGTGTTTTCTCTGATTTGGGTATTCTGGGTTGACAAGTTTAAAATGGGCATATCTTCTTCAAATAATATGCTACATGTTCCCAGGGGGTACAGGGGGTACATGAGGGAAAGTGGAAAATTGAAGAAGAAAACAAGTATTTTCCCGACATATTTCATGACGTGAACCTGCTGATCTGTAACGTGACCTTTGACACGATCTAAATGTCTCAATAGAAGAGCAGAGAGACCCCAATTGTATACATTATATTGTAGAACATACTACTTACTGTACCATACATAGTGTATATATTGTATTAACATACTACCATACAGATTGTATATTGTACTGTATTAACATACTGTACTACCATGCTACCATGCCAAAAATGTATGAATGGAACCACCAGCAACCCCCTCAGACCACTGGTTGAGAACCACTACTCTAAACGTGCATAATGTTAATCGTTTAATTCACCTCAGAGTGGGGGCCCGCATATCTTGCAAAAAAGACACCTTATATAACAGAACAGAATGGCTAAGAGGCAAACTGTCAGCAGTACTGCACTGTAGTGTACACGACTGTAATCTGTGATGTCATCAACCTATGAATGCCCCGAGGCCAACCGCTGAGTCTGCAGGAAAACATGCCTCAAGGTCTGTGCGTGCGCGACTGCGCGTGTAACCCTGCCGTGTCATGCCCTGTCAGTCAGGACAGTGTGTCAAAAGAGGGAAAGGAGAGAGAGAGAGAGAGAGAGAGAGAGAGAGATGGAGGGAGGGAGAGGGATACAGGAGAGAGCAGAGAGAGAGGGGGAGAGAGATAGGAGGACGAGAGAGAGAGAGTCAGCAGTGTCATTGTAATCAGCAGATGGACCAGTGCTGCGTCATGACAAATGTCCATGCGTCACTGCGTCAGCGACACTAGCCTGTAGCACAACCATCTCCACACTATATCCTCACTGTCGTCACATGGAGACACAACCATCTCCACACTATATCCTCACTGTCGTCACATGGAGACACAACCATCTCCACACTATGTCCTCACTGTCGTCACATGGAGACACAACCATCTCCACACTATGTCCTCACTGTCGTCACATGGAGACACAACCATCTCCACACTATGTCCTCACTGTCGTCACATGGAGACACAACCATCTCCACACTATGTCCTCACTGTCGTCACATGGAGACAACCATCTCCACACTATATCCTCACTGTCATCACATGGAGACACAACCATCTCCACACTATGTCCTCACTGTCGTCACATGGAGACACAACCATCTCCACACTATGTCCTCACTGTCGTCACATGGAGACAACCATCTCCACACTATATCCTCACTGTCGTCACATGGAGACAACCATCTCCACACTATATCCTCACTGTCATCACATGGAGACAACCATCTCCACACTATGTCCTCACTGTCGTCACATGGAGACACAACCATCTCCACACTATGTCCTCACTGTCGTCACATGGAGACACAACCATCTCCACACTATGTCCTCACTGTCGTCACATGGAGACACAACCATCTCCACACTATGTCCTCACTGTCGTCACATGGAGACAACCATCTCCACACTATATCCTCACTGTCATCACATGGAGACACAACCATCTCCACACTATGTCCTCACTGTCGTCACATGGAGACACAACCATCTCCACACTATGTCCTCACTGTCGTCACATGGAGACAACCATCTCCACACTATATCCTCACTGTCATCACATGGAGACACAACCATCTCCACACTATATCCTCACTGTCGTCACATGGAGACAACCATCTCCACACTATATCCTCACTGTCGTCGTGCAGAAAAACCTTGTATCGCCGAGTTTCAAATGATTACTTTTTAAAATCATCATCACTTCATCATCATACAAGAGCTTGTAGGTCTGCTATTTCTCATAATTTCAAAATATAAATAGTGACGATTATAACACAGTAGACATTATAGACATAATATTGTCCACAATAGTATAGAACACAAGCAACATATGCTTTACTACAGTAGTAAGTCATATTGGACATAATTGTGCACAATCCGCACAGCAGAAATTAAAACATTGGGTTATAGTCATCTCTCTGTCTTACATCCAAACTCTAGAGAGTATCCACGTTTTTCAATTATTTCCCCCCCCCCCTCTCTCTCTCTCCCTCTCTCTCAATTCAATTTCAAAAGGCTTTATTGCCATGATGAAATGTTTTACATTGCCAAAGCATGCGTATAACATAACATTACGCATACAGAGACAACAAGTGAATAGCATACATCCTACAAGTGAATGACAAACAATGGAAACAATAACGTTAACGGTGATAAGCGGTTAGTGACTGCACATATTGTGCAGCCAGGAAGGTGCATTTAGAGTGTTCTCATATAGAACATACTGTAATTGAAGTGAGGACTTATAAATGGTGGATTCAAATTATTCATATGTTTCTTTAATCATAGAGAAGAATGATGCTCTAGTCTACTGTCTCTGTCTGTCGCCCAGCTGTCCAGCTGTCGGTTGAGTCTCCTCCTAGAGGATAGGCACCCCCCACCTCACCCATGCACACACACACACACACACACACACACACACACACACACACACACACACACACACACACACACACACACACACACACACACCACGATGGCCCCTCTCTGCCGTCTACGCATCTCATCTGCCTAAAATTAGCATGTATTACACCTGCACAGCAGGGGGGCATGACATGCATGACGGGGGCGGTTGGATGGGTAGAGGTAGAGGAGGAGGAAGAGGAGGAGGTGAGCCTACTGTACATAATCAGGGAGTCAACAGAGGTGATTTACATTGGTTTTATTTGTTGTCTGACCCAAACTGAACAAAAAATACATTATGAACGAATCACTTGAGCCTTATTTGGTTGCTGTCGGGCAGAAACAACTTATCTCCATGAATTATTCTAACTGTACTATTGCCGTAAGTCGACGGCCCTACTTGATCATACATACTACAGCGTCACACACAGGCTTCAACAGCCGATGTGCAAGCTCCAAACCTTTTCTCTCCCAACTCACGATATCGTAAACGACACAGAGTCACACACCTGACACAAATGTGTTTATTTCTGGAACACACGTTCTTACACGACACGATTTCTGGAGACTTTGGAATGGAAAAATCATTCCGGTGGCCCAGGGAGTATAGGGGGAGTAACGTCAGGACTCTATGGGAGTCCAGCCAAGCCCCCATGCATCATCCTCCCATCCTCTTATTCACAGCAGTTCAGTGAGTCCTCTGGCCTCACCAGCGGTGCATCTCCATGAATGGTGACACCACCTGACACACTAAGTGACTCTCAGCTCCTGCATGGCATAGACAGCAGCTCTCCGCCAGCCTGCATGGTGCCAGGACTTCTGTTCACTTCACGGCTCAACATCCTCCTCTGTGATGATGCCCCCCTGCATACACAGCACACCAGTGTTGATTTCGCCGACTAAAACTAAGACGAAAAATGTTTGTCGACTATGTTTTTTTCACTGACGAAAACAAAATGGAAACTAAGCTATGCTGACTCAAACTAAACTAAATATACTGACAATTTCGTCAACAAATAAAACTAAAATGTTAGGAAGGGACTAGTGGACAAGAGATCCAGTATAAGTCATTTTACACTTGGTTCCATGCTGAAAATAGCAGATCTACAAGCTCACAACGTGTTTGAGTTATCATAAACTGTACTTCCTAGAAGTACACTGTACTTCCTGGAAGTACACTCTAATTCCTGGTAGTACACTCTAGTTCCTGGTAGTACACTCCAGTTCCTGGAAGTACACTCTAGTTCCTGGAAGTACACTCTAGTTCCTGGAAGTACACTCTAGTTCCTGGAAGTACACTCTACTACCTGGTGTAGTACACTCTACTTCACTACACTCTAACACACTAGCGTTTCAGGCAATATATGTGTTATCCTTTTAGCTTAAATATCTTACTGTACCAGTACGTGCTGTTTGCATTTATTTGGTGCACACAGAAAATAAGCTGTCAGAGTACAGTTGTAGTAACTCTTGTCCATTCTGCTAGGACAAGAGGGCTTTACTGTACGCTGTACTGGTAAATGCACTTTGTTACTGTCCATTGATGGGCAGACAGAGACTGACCAACAGCAAAGTGCAGAGGAGATGAAGAGAAAATAGAGAGAGAGAGAGAGAGAGAGAGAGAGAGCAGAGGAAGAGAGGTTTGTTAAGTTACTCAGTCTCTCTCTCTCTCCAGAGTGCCCACACTGCGGCGTTACCCAGGGCAACGCTGCGGCAACCAAACAGCCTCCGGGCGAGGGAGGGAGGGAGGGGGGAGGGAGGAAGGGAGGGAGGGAGGGGGGGGGAGGGAGGAAGGGAGGGAGGGAGGGAGGGAGGGGGGATGGGAGGGAGGGAGGGAGAAGGATGCTGACGGTGACAACAACGTGACAAATGATAGGATGTGTGTGCCTTGTGCCACTCGAGTGGCACAAGGCACACAAACGTCTGATCATTTGATTGGTGATTCTTGCATGGTAAATGCCCGTTTGCTGAAACGTGCACGGTCACAAACACACACACGCACATGCAGGCACACACACACACACACACACGCCATGTTGAACTTTGAAAGGCCCTCTGGGGAGGCCAGTATTTGATAGTAAACACTGCTGACAATGCAC
>NC_137884.1:15114809-15127309 GCF_963924005.1 Protomyctophum bolini
CCCAGAAGCAAAGATTTGAGTTAAAAAACCCGTCACTGTGACAGAATATACATTCAAAGATTTTGCGCCACATTTTCACAACTTTTGAAAAATAGCAGCTGTACAAGCTTGTGGCGCGGGACTCCGTGCCGCGCTATGAGCTTGTAAATCTGCTATTTTTCAACAGCGAAAGTATTAAAGTAATGGTCAAAGTGGTTTAACGCAAAAACCAACAGAGATGCGTTCCCGTCCTAAATGGGTTAACACAATGTGATTCATTCATTCATTAACACTTCGAAACACAATGCATCTCTGAAGGCCTCCCCGGGTCTCCAGTGTCCATGGCAATTAACCTCACCTGTGCACAGGTGAGGTTAATTGTGCAACACGTCGCCATGCCAACATAACCATATAACGTATATATATATATATCAGTGATACAATCCCATAGTCTGGGAACTGATGAGACCGGGAGGAGAATTAGTTGAAAGCAAAGAGGGGATTTTTATCTGAAAGCTCCAGATTTCTCAGCCTTGCCGGGCCTCCTCATCTCCTTATACCCGCATTCCTTTTCTGTAGCATCGGCACTTTTATTAATCAATGTCAGCCAGAAATAGGGCCCAGAGTGGCTGCTAATTGCTGTTTTTTGCAGAGTTTTGCATCATGACACATTCACGGGTCTCATGTTGTTCTGTAGAGCTGGACGGAGGACCTGTTTGATGATCAGTGCTTCTTCAAACATTTTCATGTCATGACTCATGAGCCGCCAAATTGAAATGTGTTTGGCCCGTTGAAAAAGTAATGGATAGAATAATTCCCCAGAAAATAACTGAAAGGTGCCGCGCCATAGCTGCCAGCCTGCCACCAAACAACATACCCAAGGATCCGCGTGTCAAGCTCTTGGTAATGGTAAATGGTGCATTTATATATAGTGCCTTTATCCAAGGCATAGATTGCGCATTACATTCACCCATCCACACTCACATTCATACACCGATGGTGTGCACCAACTTGCTTATCGGGAGCAATTAGCGGTTCAGCGTCTTGCTCAAGGACACTAGACTGGAACTGACCTATGCTTTCTATCTATGGCATAGGCAGCTGTCGGCAGGATCCGCCGGGAGAAACTAGACGCAGCTGCAGATCATGAGACTGATTAATTAGAGCAACAGAGAGAGACGAGTGTGTGTGTGTGTGTGTGTGTGTGTGTGTGTGTGTGTGTGTAGTGTGTGCGTGTGTGTCAATTTAACAAAGCTGCAGAGGATCAAAAATCAGCACAGAGCAAGCAACGTTAGTGCTACTGTATGCATAAATGTGGACCTTTTTTTCTTCCTGGAAATAAAACCTTCTGGGTTTCCGAGGCTACTTCGACAATCCTCGGGAGTCCGGGATTGAACTAGGAACCTTCCGGTTCCCAAGTGGCTGCTCCAACCCTGAGGCCCTTCTTAGACTCTAGTCCAGGGGTATTCAATAAGACAAATCTTTGCGTGATTTTTTTAACAAATTGAACCCTATAGCATATACTAGCATCCCTATTCGAGGGGAACATTAACCGGAAATAGCAGACAAGCCCACAAAGCCTCACGTTACACAAATAATACGTTTTCTAAGTATTATCAAAACATTTTTATCTTCTCTGGACTTTGCCATGACGGTCTCTCTCTCTCTCTCTCTCTCTCTCTCTATCTCTCCCTCTCTTTCTCCCTCTCTCCCTCTCTCTCTCTCAGCAATACGGGTCCGTGGGCTGAAAAACACTGACCTCTGACTTAGACTCTAGTTGGCTGTGGATCATGTTGAACCCTCAAGCTAGCCAGGCCATTACTAAATGCTAGCTTAATACCGAGAAAGCCCCCTCCATGCACGAGGCACTCTGTCCTGCTGATCTCACCCCCAGAAGACATGCAGCCTTACTGGGAACACAGACAGATAAAAGGCCATCGCTGTGCAAGTCAAAACACATGTTTGATGGCGCGCTAGCTCGCCTGTCAGCCTCCAGCATGCGTTCTTAATGGCCGCGGAATGGAATGGGGAGGGAGGGAGGGGAGACCCGCAGACTGCGACTGGTGCTGCTGCTCAAAAGGCAAGTGGCTTGTCCAGTCATCTTGGGTCATTATAGAAAATAATAAGTTGGGGAAAAAACAGCAACGCACTTATATATCAGAGCATGCCACATGCACATTGGAGACGAACCCCACACACCAATCAGTCGCCTTGCTTTATGGCACTGTTTCTCAACCTGTGGGTCAGGACCCCCTTTTTCTTTGGGGGTCCTCAGCTGTATACAAACATAGGTACAGTAAGTTTGACATGGTATCGGCACATTTCTAAAGATACAATTCAATGACATTTCAGGATTCAAAATTAAAAACAGCACAAAAATCCAACCAACAAACTGAAAACAAGCCGCTTCGCTCCACGTTTCTAGTTTGTTGATCTGCTACTTTTGATGCTTTTGTGTGACACTGTAGTAGGACGTTAATTTAGGAATATGAAGACAGAATATGAAGATAGTTTCTGCCCGACAATAACAACATATACGACGTTGTGGGACTGGGAAGGTTAGGCGGAACAGTCGGTCCTTGAGAATTATTCTAAACATGCTAGTGGTTTGTACCATAGCTTTTTTTTTTAATTAAAGGGTTGAGAGACAACTGCTTTTAGGGGGCAGGAGGAGAGTTGAACCGGTCGTTAGAGCTCAAATGTAAATAGCCGTCCGGCTCAGTCCAAACAGGCTTTTGTCTCCTACTGACAGGAGGCAGTAACTCTCCTCTGTTTAAGCGAGCGGCCGGGCCCGTGTTCTGAATGGGATCTGAGCGGAATAGGGATGCTGTGAATGTAGGGATGCTGAAAGGGATCTGTAGCTACGACGATGCTGGCTTTCCTTAAGATCCGGTCAGCCCTGGAAACAGATGGGACTCGTTGTTCTTTTAGGTGCATGGCAGCAGAGAGCCATTGGGGTTTGACGCCTGGGTGAGTTATTAGCTACAAGACTCGTCTAGACTAAAAGAAATCTATGAAGCTAAAAGGCCAAACCGCTGACAATTAAGGGCTGTTGTGGAGAGGAGAGGTATAGGCCCTACAACATTCCAGGGGCATGAAATCAATGTGTTTATTTTGTTTTGATATGTAAACTGAAGCAATAATCCATAGTTTAATTTAATGGTGCAACAGTTATTTGAACTAATCAATTGAATTTATCTAATAACATATCCATTCCCAACAAATAGAAGATGTACAACCTCACAATGCATCGCACTGCATGGGACGCATTGTGAGATTAAAGAATGGCCTACAAAAATTGTGCAAAAACATCGTACAACTATAACATACTGTAGGTGAATCACACGTGGTTGATCACACAACAACGATTTAGTTGATTATTTAGAAAAAAGACTATTCAAAATGTTCCGTCAATTCCTTGGCATACGGTTTAAATCAGTATTTCCTATTTCCTATTCCAATTAATTCCAAATGGCAGTAATAATAAGCATAAAAAAATGATCTGCGCTCTGTGCGTGTGCGTGCGTGCATGGAAGCATGCGTGTACATGTGCGTGTGACTGGAGTGCAGACAGTAATCAGAGGGATTATCGACTGACTGTGATCAAATGAAGGCAGAGCAGACTAAGTCTAACTACGACAACACATCAATCACACACGGGCCGCTCTGCCAGCGCTGGGCGTGTCCTGGATGTCCATTGATCAGCGAGGCGCTCCACTCCAGATTAGAGCCTCGTTTAAAGGAAAGGAGAAAGATCCATACGTTCTCCCCCCCCCCCCCCCGTGTTACCATGCCATGTCTGCTTAATATAAGTGACTTTGGGCTTGATTTTCGGCATGATTGCTTGTAAACATTGGTTGCTATTTTTGGGGGCTTGCTTATTCGGGCTCGTTTCGTTAATGTCGCGAAAACCACTGGTTTCACAAACATTTCCATGTCAAGGACCCCCAGCTTTTGACATCGTCTAGTCTGAACCAAGCACTACATTACAGTCATCCAGTTCATTGCTTTTTTTTTAATTATTTAACATTGCCTACACATAGTTTTTATGTGTGATTTGTACTTATGTTATGTGTATGGCGTACAGTTCATTACTTGTTTGTACCTGCTCGTTTTTATGTTTTCGCCTATAACTAATGTGACCCTTTTGAAAATAGCAGATCTACTGGAAATTTGGAAATACTCAAGTAAACACAAACACCTCAAAAGCGTACTTAACACTTTCACTGCCAGATATTCTCATAATAACCAGATAGGCTCCGCCAGCTGTTTTTGAAGAAATAGGGCAATATAAAATAATTCACAGAATATTTTCTGATTGGAATTTGTAAACACGAAATACCTTAAAAGAAACGGGAGAATGTCTGCTATCATGGAAAAAATAAACTGAGTTGATACAATGTGCTGTTATGGAGTTGTGACCAATTGAATAGAGTGTGGTTTCAGCAGATAAAGCCGTTTCAGAATACTTCTGGAGTTATACACGTTTTTGTGAAACATGTCACTATAGATGTTTTTCCTGCTACTACATAGTCACGACATATTTCAAATGAAAGATTAGGAAGTCTACTTCAATTTAGATTGTTTTACAATCAACAAAATAATTTGAGCCATTCAAAGTTATAATAAATAAAATAATAATACGTTCCAGAGTTCAAGGTGCTACTTTATTTTCATATTACAGTATACACTACCAAAATCAATGTTCTTTTACAGTACACGCTTGTGTTCAATGTTTGTACAGTACGGTGGAGTACAGTGAATTGCAGTACAGTGGAGTGCAGTACAGTACAGTACAGTACAGTATAGTGGAGCACAGTACAGTACAGTAGAGTAGAATAGAGTACAGTAATGTAGAGTAATGTACAGTAGAGTAGAGTAATGTACAGTAGAGTACAGCAATGCAGAGTAATGTACAGTAGAGTAGAGTAATGTACAGTAGAGTACAGCAATGCAGAGTAGAGTAATGTACAGTAGAGTACAGTAGAGTACAGTAATGTACAGTAATGTACAGTAATGTACAGTAGAGTACAGTAATGTACAGTAATGTACAGTAGAGTACAGTAATGTACAGTAGAGTACAGTAATGTACAGTACAGTAATGTACAGTAATGTACAGTACAGTAATGTACAGTACAGTGATGTACAGTAGAGTACAGTAATGTACAGTAATGTACAGTACAGTACACACTTGTCTTCAATGTTTGTGTGTACATTACACACTTGTGTTCAATGTTTCCACAAACATGGAAAGCTGCCTGAGTGTGCGCCCCTCAACAATGAAATCAAATGGACATGAAACCAGATAGACCCTTCAGTGGTACCAACATCAATACAACATGGAATTGTGGACTAAATCAAATTCAATTATAACAAAAATAAATAAAAATAAATAAATAAATAAATAAATAAATAAAAAAATAAATAAAAAAATAAATAAAAATAAATAAAAATAAAAATAAATAAATAAATAAATAAATAAATAAAAATAGATAAAAATAAATAAATAAAAATAGATAAAAATAAATAAATAAATAAATAAATAAATAAATAAATAAATAAATAAATAAATAAATAAATAAATAAATAAATATAAATAAATGAAATGCTGGATACAGAATTTGAAAACCACTGCATTGTGTGTGCGTGCGTGCGTGGAGAAGTTACTGAGCAGCATAGTTTACCAAACTGTGGTACCGTGTGGCACATTCCCCAGGACACAAGGGAATGTTGCAACTCCTGCACTGCACCCTTGTCTCGTGGCGCACCCCTCTTCTGTGACAAACCCTGCATCTCTTACTGGGGTACTTCTTATTGGAGCTTTTGATGCGGACCAACATGTGGGCTGCAACTCTGCCATCCAGCCTGGTAGCAGGGTCGTGGAGGTACGGTGCCCTTGGTGCCCTCTCAGGGGGGTCATGGTGTTCTTCCTCTCCCGCTTCCTCTCTCGCCCTCTCTCTCAGGGGCAGGGTGGTCCAGGATTTGACTGTACTGAGGATGAAGGAGTACAGGGACTTACAGCTGCCAGCTGGGTTTTTAGCCTTGTAGATGATATAGGCATTGAACATGGCGATCTGGAACAAGTACATGATGAACTTCTTGGTCCACTTGCATGTCCTCCTGGTGAAATAGTAGTAGGACAAGTTCTGGTCTAATTTGTCCACTCCATTCATGTACATGTTATAATCTCTGATAGCCGCAGGCTTCAGCCTTGCCACCGTCTCCCTCTGTCCTTTCTGCTTCTCCTGGACCATTACCATCTCATGGTGATGGCACGTGGATACCATCCTGACAACCTTCTTGTCCAGCCACCCGACCACCATCACGTTATCGTTGTGCCTCATCACTGTCAGCCCTTTCTCCTTCTTTTTCCAGACCAACTCTTTTATGGCCTGTGGTTCCCCTCTGTGTTTCCTCATGGTGCCGCATGTATGGATCTGCAGACCGAGGAGAACTTGACACAGGCGCACAGAATTATAAAAATTGTCCATAAATAAGCGGAAACCAAAGCCAGTCAAGCCATCTAGAAGAAATGTTACAATGTGTTGCAGCTTGGGCACAGTGGTCTGAGTCTCCTCAGTAGATTTTCCACTGTAAGGCTTCATGTTCACACAATAGCCTGTCTCAGAGTCACACAGGATATAAGACAAAATACCATACTTTATAGGCTTGGCACTATTATAGACCTTGAAGCCCAATCTGCCTCTCCAGAGCAACATGCCTTCATCGATGCTGATGTTCTGGCCTGGTGTGAACAGCCCTCTGAACCTGGAAAGCAGGAAATCCAAGACTGGACGGATTTTGCACAACCTGTCATTTTTGTTCAGAGTGGTGTTGTCTGTGAAGTGCAAGTTACTCCAAATGATCTGGAAGCGGTTCCTGGACATGATCTTGCCGAAGTAGGGCGTTTCCACTGGCTCATCGGTTGACCAGTATTGTTCCAGCTCACCCTTCTCAACCAGACCAGTGAGAAACAGCAGCCCGAAGAATCGTTTTAATTCCATCAGTGTGACTGGCTTCCAGGAATGGGACCTAGCATGTGGCAGGTTGCTGGGCGTTTTCTGCTCTGCATACAGGTTGGTCTGGTCGCACACATCCTGGAGCAGGCCGTCTGTGAGAAATAGCTCCACAAAGTCAATGGCGGTGTCTGACTGGAGCTCAGCCGCAGCACCGCGAGGACCGGGAGTGGCAGTGAACGGGAACTCCTGTGGGTGCCAGTCGTCCTTCCTGTCGGACCACAGAGGATCCTCCTCAGCTGCCTTGCGACCTGTAAATACAAACAAAGCGTCTGTATTTGTGTATGTATGAACATGGAATGTGCTCACTTGATTGGCTGGGCATGGAATGTGATGTATGCTGATAAGAGCGCCCCTCACTTCACATGAGTGTGATTTTTTTCGTGTGGTAAAAAAGTGTGATAGCAGAAAAATGTTCTTACCTTTTTTACGGCCTACAGGTGGTGCTGCACTGGATGTGGAAGGATCCACAGCATCCTCATCCTCATCATTAGCAGCCTCCTCATCTGACATAAAATAAATTGTTTTGTAAATATCACGTGTAGTGTTGATTTCATTGATTTTTTTCTGAAAATAGCAGATTTATTTATTTTTCCCAAATGGCGTTGTTGCATGCCATGGTCTAGCAGCTAGACCATGGCATGCAACAACGCCATTTGGGGAAAATAAATAAATCTGCTATTTTCAGAAAATAGCAGATCTACAAGCTCACAACGCGCCACAGCAACGCGCTGGATCCTTTAGTCAGTTATTATTTATTGACTATATTGTCAATAATAGACTCTAGTACCGTTTACATTTTGCTGTGCAATAGTCTGTGTATTGGCTGCATATACGTGCAGAGAGATCAAAGTGTCAGACTATAATGGCTAATTTGAGACTTTGTTGATACTGCAAATAGCAGATATACAAGCTCACAACCGTTGTGAGTTTATATATCTGCTATTTGCGGTGTGTGTGTGTGTGTGTGTGTGTGTGTGAGAGAGAGAGAGAGGGCGGGGCTGGACGTTACTCCGGATTGGAAATTCACTAGCCACCCCCCCCCCCCCCACACACACACACAAACAAACACACTCCATGATCGCAAAGACACGCTAGCTAAAATGACATTTTGCTGTGCAATAGTCTGTGTATTGGCTGCATATACGTGCAGAGAGATCAAAGTGTCAGACTATAATGGCTAATTTGAGACTTTGTTGATACTGCAAATAGCAGATATACAAGCTCACAACCGCTGTGAGTTTATATATCTGCTATTTGCGGTGTGTGTGTGTGTGTGTGTGTGTGTGCGTGCGTGTGTGTGTGTGTGTGAGAGAGAGAGGGCGGGGCTGGACGTTACTCCGGATTGGGAATTCACTAGCCACCCCCCCCCCACACACACACACACACACACACACACACACACACACAAACAAACACTCCATGATGCAAAGACACGCTAGCTAAAATGAGTCGATACAATAAAGAAAAAAGTATGTTTCAACTTCTTACCCGTGGAATTGGAATATAGAGACGGACATGGGGGCCTTCCTGGACTTGGCAGGTAATTGGGATCATCGTTTCTTTCGCAATCGGAGTCAATTTCGCTTTCTGTATCGCTGAAAGTGTAACGAGGGGGTTCAGAAATGGATTTTCTATTGCTTTTCCGGGCATGCAGGTCGCCATCGCCAGGATCGGATTCAGGTAGGTGACGCTCTGGAACTGTGGATGGCTCGCCAACAGCGACAGGTGCTGGGGCCTTCTTCTTGTTTTTTTTTTGTGCAATGGATGGATGTGGAGGGCGCAGGGAACTGTCTGCTTGTGTTGTTGGCTTCTTGACTGGTTTCTTTTTATTTTTTTTGTTGTCAACGGATGGAATCGGAGGTGGGTGCAGGGAACAGTCTGGTTGTGTTTGTGTTGTCTCCGTAGGCCTATTGCTGGCAGAGGCTACAGTGTTGCCACTGCCAGACACCTTTGCTGGGGCTTTCTTTTTATTATTGTTGCCGCTGGCCGAGGCTACATTCTTACCAGCCTTTGCTGGCTTAGCTGGCTTCTTTTTTTTTACGTTGTCCACGGATAGATGGGGGGTGGGTTGCGGGGAACTGTCTGTTGACTCCTGTTTGCTCCTCTTTATATCGTCCACCGATGGCGGGGGGGGCTCCTTCTTCCCCGCCTCAGGAAGGGGGCGCGGGAAACTCTCTCCCTCTGGCTCTGGGGGTACAGGTACCTTGGCCTCAGGCTCCTTGCTAGTGTCCACCACCATAAGAGGGGGGGGTATAGCCGGTGAGCTGACACTGGCCTGCTGTCTGTGTTCAGGTTGCATAAAGTCGAGGAGGGTTCTCTGACGAGGGTCGAGTTTGTCGTGCTTTCGCTTTGCATTGCATTTGCCACCGCGCTGACCGCGGCCGGCCATTTCCTAGCCTGTCTCTCTACTGTCGGCACTCTATATTGCTCTGTGACTCAACAGTAAATAATAGGCTACTGTCTGTAATAAATAAAACTGGAACAAATAAAATTTAGAAGGCTTGAACTATAGGCTATACTCACTGACACTGTTCTCCAACTCACACACTCCTATGATTCCTCTCTCTCTGTCTCTGTCTCTCTCTCTCTCCTCCGCATCTACTCTCTATAGTTTGTTGTTGTTTGTGGCATTTAAAGCAGTTTTTTCTAGTTTTATGCACCTGTGTGATGTGATCACGTGTTGTGGCGGTTTGCTTTGATGTACGGCTCTGATATTCACAGAGCAGTTGCACAAGACTTCAATTGACAGTTCTCCGCTGAAAAGACCCTTTGCCGTAGATCTCAGGCAATGGCGGCAAGCGTTTTATTAATGAATTGACAGTAATCTAAGTCAATGGCGCGGAGGGTGTTAACTACAGTGCTTAAGTAGCTCTACAGTTACTTTCCAGCCCTGACTGGAGGTCAGGTCAGGACTCTTCTCAACGTGGGGAATAGGGTCGACTCTAGTGGGACGGGGGGCAGGGGAGGTGCACTTATCACATTAGCATATTATTCATATTTCTACCGTAACGTGGCCAACCTGAGAATACTCTCTCCCTTTCACTTATTAGCATTTAAACTCAGCCAACGAGATAGGGGAAAGAGAGAAAGAGAGAGAGAGAGAGAGACATTAAGGGAGAATGTGGGGGGTGATGGGGTAGATCTAAGAGTTATGGATATTTTGATTAAGGTGCAGCAGCCCGGGCATCGTTTGGATGTGCTGCTGCCTGACACCTCAGTGCCAAGGTAAGCATACAGCGTGCATGCGTGCGTGCGTGTGTGCGTGCGAGAGAGACGGAGAGAGACAGAGAGAATAGAACCATTTCAACCCTATATAAAATAGCTATACAAGCTTGTACAATGTTCAAATGGTACTGAAATACTTCTTATTTATATCAGTTGGGCGTTTATACATGTCGAATAACAATCAGTAATGGTCATAATTAGCTGTTGATTGGCTCTAACTGGCAATAACACTAGTGGGGGGGGGGGGGGGGGGGGGGGGTGAATCCCAAATGTAACCACTTCAATCCCATATGGTTAAGCGGAGTCCCTCAGGGCCCTATGCTAATGTATTTTCTGTTTTCTTTCAGTGTGGGGAAAGCTTTCGTTGAAAATAGTCGATCAACAAGCTTTCTGTCCTTCTCCATTCCTCTCCCTACTCCCTACTCCCTCCTCCTCTCTCTCTCTCTCTCTCTCTCTCGACAGCTCCCACAAGGTCTCATTGTGATGCAGTGAGCACGCTCTCTCTCTCCTCCTCTCCCTCTCTCTCTCTCTCTCTCTCACACACACACTCACAATCTGGTAGCTGCACGCTCACCCCAGCCTCGTCCCATTATTTATTGATTAGGGGCCAGAGAGAGGGGGGGTGGGGAGGGGGGGTCTGGTCTCATGGTATTTCTAGGAAGGATATTTAAGGCTGTCATCTGCCCTGGATTCCCTGGAAGACTGAGAGAGAGAGAGCCAACAGGGTCACATGGGTCACAGTGAAAGGGACGCATGAAATATGGACAGCAGTGCACAGACGGCAGTGTATGGAGAAAGGAAAGGAGGGGAGTAAGAGCGAGGGCCGGGGTTCAGGGTGGGATTAGGGTTGGGGAGGGGGTATAGTCTCGCGTATAGCCATTAACCACAAAACTATTCCACAAGCTCCATAGAGTCTGCTGAGAGTACACCTCCCGAAAGCTGAGGAAGGCCGCTATCGTCTATTCGTCATGAAGACAATATCTTACACCCAACATATTGTTGAATTTCCATTTCTGCTATATAGGTATCAAGCTATGTACTGTTGTACGCTTTGACTAATTTGATTTACAGTAGGACACATTTACAGTAAGCAAAATTGGTTGGGTATATTCTTTATGTCTGCACACGAACATTGTACAACGATTATCGATAATAAGCACAACTGTGTTGTTACTTGTTATGTATGTTATTATCCCTTATGTTATGTTAATGCTATACAAGATATTATATAGGCTATTATTTATTAAAACCTTGCACACATGCATGCAAACACACACACACGCGCGTGCATGCACCAACGCATACGTGCGGTCACAATGCATGCACCCATGCACACACTGATTAGACTGAGGCCTCTCTATTCTTTGAATAACATTGCTCACCTGAAAGGTGCATGTGGGACCTTTCCCACATGTGTGTGTGTGTGTGTGTGTGTGCACATGGGGCTTCAATTGAAAGATGACGCATGCTGCCATAATAACCCCTCAAGTAACAAATTGCACCCTCCCACACACTAGCAGCGCACAAAAACAAGGTTATCCACACACACACACACACACACACACACACACAGTGTAGTTCAGTGTAGCCTGCAACGCGTTTTTCAGCGTGCAGAGCGAGAGAGAAAAAAAAAGTTAATTATTAGGCCCGATTCATTTCTACAGTTTTGTTGTGTTTGCTGTAATGACACACTGATGGGCAATATTAAAACACACTGAAGGAAACAAATATGATCCCCCTAGTGAACATCTGGCGTTTCAGCCCCCCCCCCCCCCCCTTCCCCTCTTCATTCTGTTTACACATTTCTTTACTCTAGCATTGTAAATTGTACACTCCTCTGTTTCTTTTCAGAGAGCACGTGTTGTCGTGAGGGAGTGATGTGGGAGGAAACAGATTGAGGAGTATAGGAAATGAAAACAGACAATGTACGTTATAATAATATAATACATACTGTACATTATGACAAGTACAATTCAGAAACTGGAAAGATAGACAGGATAACCACGATAACGAGCCATCTGTTTAGTGCGTGCGTGTGTGTATGCATGTGTGTGTGTGTGTGTGTGTGTGTGTGTGTGTGTGTGTGTGTGTGTACAGTATGTGTCTGTGTGCGTGTGTTGTTACCCCCCCCCCCCCACACACACACCCACCCATGGGACTGAAATGTTATCATTAGCATAAAATTAGCAGTGGACACGGCACTCCTGCACACTCTTCCTCCCACACACGTGCGTGCGTGCGTGTGTGTCCTAAAGTTTAGCTCCGGAATATTTTGTG
>NC_137884.1:15137309-15172309 GCF_963924005.1 Protomyctophum bolini
AAGCCTCATGGCTTAATTGTGGGTTTTTTTTTATCCTGTGATGTTTTGTCGGGTATGTTCGGAAGTGCTGATGCATGCTCTTTCCTTTTATCACCAAATTAATGCATTCATTCATTCATTCATTCACTGATAAAAAGAATAAGCTATACGATGACTAAAACTGTGACTGAATATATTCACGATGTTATCAACAAATATAAACGATAAGGAGGGACTAGCGATTAAGAGATGCAAGAGACACATTTCAGGCAGTGTCACGCTCCTAAACCCATTTAGGCCTGAAAAAATGTCTTCTAAATTCTGACAGTTTTCTGAAAAACCTATGTTTCTTTATCAGTGGTGCTCAATATTTCATGTCAAGGACCCCAAACATGATGGGCTATGTAATTGGCCACCGACCCCCATCTGAAAATATGTTGTTCCGGCAGGGACCCTCCCAGAAGCAAAGATTTGAGTTAGTTCTGAAAGAATATAAATCCAATGATTTGTGCTACAGTACAAGCACAAATAGTTGAAACATGGAGATAAGAGGTTTCCGCCCGACCGCAACAAGGATATATAATACTGTGAAATCTTTTCAACTCAGGCGCTTGGAAGCAATTTTTTACCCAAGCGTGGAGTTTTCAGCTTTGGGAAGTAACGCTTTGGCGGACACAGCCTCATTGTATGTAAGCCTTTGTGCACGTTGCAAAATGCACCTACTTTACATTCATACCCTACATTCGGTCACGTGCACTATATGACAGGTGGATCCATGAACTGTTGCCATGCAGCAAGTTTGAACGGATCAATATACTGGCGCTTCATTCATGATTATTAGTGAGGACCCATTATATGATGATAGGTTGAAAAGTGGTGAAGTGGTCCTTTAACTTTTCTTGTTTTTTTTCTCTGTAAATTAATGAATCGTACTACATACTACAGTCTCACAGATGAATGAATCGTACTACATACTACAGTCTATTCAGATGAATGAATCGTACTACATACTACAGTCTCACAGATTAATGAATCGTACTACATACTACAGTCTATTCAGATGAATGAATCGTACTACATACTACAGTCTCACAAAGGAATCAAAAGGAGCAGAATCGGCAAGTTCGAAACGACGCATTTTCAAGCTTGTAGATCTGCTATACGTTTGAATCCTGAAAAGTAACAGCTTTGGACATACAAGGTTTCCATCAGACAATTCCAACATACATATGATATATTCAATGGAGTGAAAAACGGTACAGTTACAACACATGCACACGCACGCGCACACACACACACACACACACACACACACACGCACGCACACACACACACACGACAAGGCACTACTGCTGCTAGGCAACGGTGAGAAAAAGAGCAAGAAAGGAGTGTCAGAGTCAGCCACTCAAGGTTATATAGTCAGTCTATTCATGTTTTATAATAATCACACTCTCCGTTACGAGGAGAATACTACTATGGATGATGAAAACACATATCATATGTCCATGTGTGTGTGTGTGTGTGTGTGTGTGTGTGTGTGTGTGTGTGTGTGTGTGTGTGTGTGACAAGGAAATTAAATACAGGACTGTTCCGACTATTAAACCAGTGGTTCACAATCTACATGGCAAGAACCACATTATATTAGGAACGCCACCTGAAGACATTTTGTCGCAGAGAAGATTTGTGTTGTTACGGCATATAACCCCTTGAACATCAGCGTGTGTGTGTGTGTGTGTGTGTGTGTGTGTGTCCAGACCCAGTGGTCTACTCTAGAAGACCACGTCCACACAGTGCACTGTACTAGCTCCATTGCATTAACATAGCCTATACGCTACCACACAGACAGTGGCTTGTGTGTGTGTGTGTGTGTGTGTGTGTGTGTGTGTGTGTGTGTGTGTGTGTGTGTGTGTGTGTGTGTGTGTGTGTGCGCGTGCGTGCGCGTGCGTGCGTGCACGGAGAGAGCCAGGCACATTTTTGTTTCAGAGTTGAGGCAGCAGGTGAGCTGCTGCTCATGCCCATGCTCATGGGGGTGGGGTCACGAGGGCACAGGTGCCTGCTGGGAGTTGGAGTTTTCCACCTGCTCCGGCACGGGGGCACACATAATGTGTGTAACACCCACTGACTGAAGCCTATGTGGGCTGGTGCAGTAATGATGGAAGGAGGTAGTTATACACGCACGTGTGCACACAGTTACACGCACACAGTCACACACCCACCCACACACACGTGCACACACACACAGATAGAGAGAAAAATTAGGTGTACATGATGTATGAACCCTAGAGAATAAAAGCACAGAAATGCATATACTGTAGTCTGTGAAACCAGTGCATGGTTCTCAAACTTAGGACCCCTAAATTGATATATGTATTTGGCATACGGACGCCCATCTGAAAATGTGTTGTGCCGGGGCCCCCCAGAACGGTGTTATACAATTCCCAATACTGAATACTTTCAAGATTTCAAAAATATCAGATGTAAAGCAGCTACGAGCTTGTAGAAATCTTTGCTTCTGGGGGGGTCCCTGGGACAAAATATTATCAGCAGTGGGTCAGCGGCCAAATTCATATAATCTTTTGGGTTCCTTGACATGAAAAAGGCGGAGCAACACTGACAGAAACATGGGTTTTTCGATCCCTGGCTCCACGTGGGTTAGTAGATCTGCTACTTTTGTCGTTTTGGAATTTGAATCCTGAAAAGTATAACAGTTTGTGTGTGCATTTTTGGCGTGTGCAATATATGAGCGAGCTACAGCTGGTCTATAGGACTGTGTCTGTTTACCAGAAGGGTCTCTCTCTCTCTGTGTGTGTTAGAATAGACGTGGGTGAGCTTCTTTCTTTGCTTGAAAATGTTGGTAGATATTTTTGGCCCTAATTAAGTGGAGCCAGCGTGTGTGTGGTGCATGGTGTGGCGACGCATCAGACCGTGAACCTCTAAGACAAGTCTCCTCTGCGGGCTCCCTCCCGTCTACAAAACTTTACTTAATTGATCTCCGGGGAGCGCTCCGCTGTTCCAAACCACTCAGAGATAGCGGAGGAGGAGACAGCAGCGACACAATCATCATCATCACCTCTGACAAGAGGAAGGCGAGCTGCAGACCCGGAGGGAGGTGATGGAGGAACTCCTAGTTTGGAAACGGCACTTGGCTAATGAAGTCATTATCAGATCCGTGGGCTCTGACAGCTTTTGCAATCGGAGTTGATCACATTTAACATCGTCTCCACGGGCACGCACCCACACACACACACACACACAAAATTGCGGCGATTATTTTTCAACAAATTAACGCATAGACCTTATACTTAGATGGCCGTGTCCTCAAGGGCTACAGTTTGCTCCTTTTTACCCCATCCACACAAACAAATGTCTTCGCCGATAATAGGACATCTATGAGCTCACAATGCCTCAACCGTTGTTGAGCTTGTGGATTGACTCATTTCGGCGAACGTTCACCCCAGAAAAAGGATGCTATAGGTTTCAAGTGGTTCATTCCAGGAAGTGTGTGTGTGTGTGTGTGTGTGTGTGTGTGTGTGTGTGTGTTTGCCCCTATAGACGAATCCAGGGTGAACCGGGCACAGCCATTCCTGAGGTGTACATGTACAACCCGGTCTCACCCAAACACGGTGAAAGAGTATGGATTTCCATTTCCATACGCCTAGAAAACCCCCAAATCTGTACATATTACACAAAATCCTCCCCACAGGCCGTGACGGAGGGGCGCCGTCTCTATCCAACTCGAGCCATGCACGGGAGGCCGAGCACGCTTAAGCAAGCGAGTTGGCGCTTCGAACATTGCGAAGTTCGGTAGAGCCTCAGCCAGCCTGTCCGAGTTGTAACCCAATAGCACAGAATTGTACATAATGGCAAACCCGATCTCACCCAAGCACGGATTGGCAATTCCGTACGTACAATACTAGCGAACGCCGCACGCCTTCGTCGCAGTCAAAACTGTAGTAGATTCTGGGGTTTTCTAGGCGTGTATATGTACGGAATTGCCAATCCGTGCTATTTCACCGTGATTGGGTGAGATCGGGCTCACCATTAAGAGCAGCTTTACACCTCAGCACTAATTAGCTACACCTGGCCTACAGGGCACTGCACCATGGAATCCTCTCTCTCTCTCTCTCTCTCTGGGGAGAGGGAAATTCCATGATGTAATGAACTGTAAACAAACAGGCTGGGGACTCCCTCTTCCTTTTGCGTGGTGCCTAAACCCTGAGAGAAAGAGAGAGGGGGGGGGGTCCCGTTAGCAACAAGCTAACAGCATACCGGTACGTTCGTTCTATGATCCAAAAAACGACAGATCCACAACGCGATCTGCCGTTTAAGGAACCAACGTTCGTTGCATGAAGGGCAGATCTGCGGCCGCGTAATGCTGTGTGTTCGTCTTGCTTCCTGCTTCCACAGTCCACTACATGCAGTTGTTTTGGTGTTTTTATTTTGGGGGAAGTAAGTCACGGCACATGCGTGGTTGTAAAGGTGACAGTAAAGGTGGAAAGAGGGGCTTGGTGCTTTGGCTGCGGTGCCCGCTCTCGGAGCTTCAAAATAAAAAATATATTTTTTTATTGGTAAACCATTAGCCGTTAGTGTTGTCGGTAACCAATTAATAAACGGCTAACGGTTTCGGTTGGACACCCCTAATTGCAGCTGTCCCTCACACCCACCGTGCACCTGCCTGGATGTTCCAGAGACGCAGTGATGGAACACTTCTGTTGTTCCAAACTGTACATGATCAGACACGTTATGGAGGCCTACCATGGGACACACTCGCACGTGCACACACACACACACACACACACACACACACACACACACACACACACACACACACACACACACACACACACACTATAACTGACCGCACACACGCACTAACACCCCCCCACACACACACACACACACACACACGCACACACGCACATCCTGAGGTGATACTCCCCATGGCGTTCACCTCAGAACAAACATTTACGTTCATAAAACAATCTGAGCAGAGAGAGAGAGAGAGGGAGAGGGAGAGAGAGACAGAGAGAGAGAGAGACAGAGAGAGACAACATCAGAGAGAGGGAGGGGGGACAGAGTGATGAAAGAACAGTTGATATGAGAAGACAAAAGCAATAAGACATCAGCCAACACTGTGTTTTATTGTTCATCTCCACCAATAAAGTTCAGAGTGCGCACGCACACACGCGTCCATGCACACATGCACGTACACATGCATGCACACACACACACACACACACACACACACACACACACACACACACACACACACACACACACACACACACACAAGGAAATAACAGATGTCTCCAGCGATGCCAGCTGGAGACATCTGGCGGTAAAACTCCACAGGTCAACCCAAGTAACATGGATCCTCGGGCAGTAATGGTGTGTGTGTGTGTGTGTGTGTGTGTGTGTGTGTGTGTGTGTGCGTGTGCGTCTGCATGTGTGTGTGTGTGCGCGTGTGTGTGTGTGTGTGTGTGTGTGTGTGTGTGTGTGTGTGTGTGTGTGTGTGACTGTGTGTTAAAATGTAATCACATTAGACTGTCCACACACATATAAATACAGGGAGACCGGACAGGAAGAGATTTTACTGAGTGCTTGTCCTCTGTGCACCCCAAGAGCGTGCGTGCATGTGAGCGTGCGAGCATGCGTGCGCGCGTTTATGAAATATAACGCATGATGTGCGATAGCGAGAGAAAGACAGAGAGAGAGCACATACTTAACGCCCTACACACTACAGCGTCACATAGAAGCACCTAAAGGTAGCAGGTCCACAAGCTCCAAACGCGGCACAAGACACCACGCTTGGAGCTTGTAGATCAGCCACTTTTGCTACATTAAAATCTGAATCCTGAAAAGCCACCGTTTTGAACATAATGAGGTTTTTCCACCCAACTGTATGATGACATGATGGTTTCCTGATGTTATCCCACGGAGGACTAATACCAATTCTGCTCATGATATGATGGAGATATCAATCTGGATCATGATTACGGCTTCATAGATCAGTGTTTTGAGCAGCTGTTTGAAGTGTCATCTCCACTTCAGCTGTGCATTAAGGCTCCTTAACCATCTCCCTCTAAGTGAACTTGACATGATAATGTATTGTAACGTCAGCTTTCTACGAAATGGAGGGCGTGTGTGCATGCGTGTGTGCGTGGATGTGCTTGTGTGTGTGTGTGTGTGTGTGTGTGGATGTGCTTGCGTGCGTGTACGTGTGTTGCGCAGCAGATGGTAGCGTCAAATCATTGACAGCCACACAAACAGAATCAAAACACAGTCCATGAACCCAACAACAGACTGTTTCCAGTAAAAACAGACTCTTGCTGTCCAGCATTTATACAAAGCTGACTAACTTCCAAGCAACCAATATAGTCATAGTATATGTCAATCTCAACTAAATGTGCAATAAATCCAATTATGACCATATGACCATAGGTCGCATTTACTATCAAAACCTGCATCTCCTGTCCGTTAGTCACCCACGCCATATATGGCCACGCCTCGTGACATCACGCCTCCATATAAGGTCACACCCCGTGACATCACATCTCCATATATGGACGAGGTTGCTTCTCGCCCACAGGGCGTCTTCCTGGTTATACAGTATGTGTGTGTGTGTGTGTGTGTGTGTGTGTGTATATCATTTTGCCTCAGCTGATGTTGCACTTCTAATTCTGAGACTACAATTGGAATCAAATAGTCAATTTGTACACTCTCAGAGTTATACTCCTGTAAAGGTCCTTTCAGAAACATCTCAAAGAACCCAGACAGTTCCTGAACCCCACTTTGAGAGCAACTGTGCAAGATGTTTGTATTTTATTACACACGGTTACCGGATCGGTACTCTGTATCAACCGATATACGCAACCGGGAAAAAGTGTTGTGTCGTGTCGTGTCGTGTTGTGTTGCCCTTTGGACACATCCTGGAATAAGAGTTGAGTTGAGTTCAGATTCAGAACGATCAGAGCACGTACGCCTCACGCTGCTCTGTAGCAATGTGTGCTCATTACACATGCTTTATTGAATGCAACACAGCTGGCCTACTGCCTGCAGTGCATGCACGCGCACACACATACGCACACGCACACAAGCAAACATTCTAACACACAAACTCTGGCACAAAAAGTCTGATTTATTTATTTTTGTCTACATTACAATCTAATGACTATGCACAGTCTTGGGAAAGAGAGAGAGAGAGAGAGAGAGAGAGAGAGAGAGAGAGAGAGATAATGTTATGCTCTCTAATCCCCTATCAGTCATTCTCAACAAAATGGAAGATTTGTTTTATTGTTTTTGCCCCAAAGGCACAAAAATGCATTTTTAATCTGACGTGCTTTACATATAGAGTGTTGTGTGTGTGTGTCCTTTTTTCTTCATGTTTATGCTTTTTTCGTAAACAAATGCCCTACATCATCATACGAGTGTTATACCCCAAAAAGCTGTGAAAATAGCTGGCGGCGACGAAATGCAACGCAATTACAGACACGCAGGATCTGATGTGGTATTGTGTTTTCATAAGCCTGTGTAGAGTATTTCTTTCGAAGTGCCAGTGGCGGTGGCAGCGCGCCGCCCATCAGTGTCACCACGCACACCCCTATTATTACAGCTACAGTGTGTGGCTCTGTGGCAGAGATCACACAGAAATGAAATAGTTTTCAACCAGCAACATAATTCAACATAATTACACTGGAAGACGTGATAATGACACATGAACCAGACACGGGCTATTGTCTTCTCCCCGTCTCACAGTAAGACGAGGGTGTGTGTGTGTGTGTGTGTGTGTGTGTGTGTGTGTGTGTGTGCGTGCGTGCGTGCGTGTGCGTGCTGCAACTATATCAGTAAGTCTTCTGCCCGTGTGTTCGGTGTCAAGGCCCAGACATGGGGAGACAAAGCCTGGGCCTCTCCTACACATGGTGCCCAAGGGGGGAGGG
The DNA here is from genome assembly GCF_963924005.1 of Protomyctophum bolini. Taxonomy (NCBI): domain Eukaryota; kingdom Metazoa; phylum Chordata; class Actinopteri; order Myctophiformes; family Myctophidae; genus Protomyctophum; species Protomyctophum bolini. The sequence goes on from NC_137884.1 coordinate 15,145,226, forward strand.
CAGAGGCCTGGGGTGGGGAGAGAGGCTCTGGGCTGGTGGGACAGGCCCACCCTGGGAGACTGCCAGACAGACAGACAGAACGACAGGGAGGGAGGCAGGAGATGGGGATGTGTGATTGGACGGCTGGTATATGTACGAGCCAGTGCTAATTAGCCAGAGAGAGACGGTCCCGTGGGTGAGACACTACACTGACCAATCGGTAGCCAGCTGCAGGTATAGAGAACGAGGGAGCGAGCGAGGGGAGTGTGTATGGCTTTGACCTTTGACCCTTTGCAACCCTGACTCATTAATTCTGATGCTACATCAAGGGCTTCATTAGCGCGCGCGCACACACACACACACACACACACACACACACACAGAGAATAGAGTCAGCCCTGATGGCATCAGATTCTGCCCTTACATCACACATTCAACTTGACATTGGTTATGCAGCGCGTGGGTTATGCAGCACGTGTGTGTGTGTGTGTGTGTGTGTGTGTGTGTGTGTGTGTGTGGCGTGTGTGTGTGGCGTGTGTGTGTGTGTGTGTGTGTGTGTGTGTGTGTGTGTGTGTGTGTGCGGTGTGTGTGCGTGTGTGTGTGTGTGTGCGGTGTGGTGTTCATCAGATAATCTCTGTCTCATTTGGACTGCCTTAGGACCAGTGAAAGGAGCCACGGGGCGTCTTTCATCTCTCAGACAGGAAAATGAACAGACTGCATCAAGACGGGGCGAGAGAGAGAGAGAGAGAGAGACAGAGAGGGGGGGGGGGGGGGGGTGTTTGTGTTGGTCCATGCTGGCAGAGGACAAAAGGATGGCTTTAATAAATGTGAACTCCAAGAGAGGCTCAGGATGTTATTGAGTGTTGAATGTACAGCATGCATCCATCCATGCAGGTAGTGCACACACACACACACACACACACACACACACACACACACACACACACACACACACACACACACACACACACACACACACACACACACACACACACACACACACACACACACACACACACACACACACACACACACACACACACACATCCATGCACTAGACTTAAAAAGGAATAAATTAAGCATGAGCCATGTCTGTCTACTCTGTATGTCTGAAAGCCAGTGGTGTAAGAAGTACTCACATTTGTTTTACTTGAGTACAAGTATCAATATTATTAAGTAAAAAGTCTGGTATTTAGAATTTTTACTTTATTAAAAGTACAAAAGCATCAAAGTAAACTCATTATGCAGAATGTCCCATTTCAAGTTTTCAACATGTCTAAAACGCTATGGCCAAATAGAGCTTAAGTGGTTAATGTATGTTTTGCAATACAAATCTAAATCTAAAAAGTAACACATTTGCTAATAATTGTAGTGAAAGTAGGCCTACAATATTTTGTGCTTGAGTAAATGTAGGCTACTTTACTGTTACTTTAAACCACGGCTGAAAGCGTGCGTGTCTAATGTCCATTTACTGTAAACTCCTCTCCTCTAACACAAGCTCAGGGAGAACATTAAAGTCAAACGGATCATATAATGATGACACATTGGAGTAATACCTGATTAGTATTGATAGGCAGTGTGCAGAGGGAAAAGGATTATCATCTTATCAACTTGTACTGTCATAATATCACAATACAAGATAACAAGATGTAAATAAATAGCTAATACTGTATTATTAGCGCAGCCTCTCTGCTGGAACAAGTTCCACCAACACCTTTGCTGCTTTGTATTTGTCACCGAGTAGTGACAAATACTTCTCGAGTGTGACAAATTGCGACAAAGTGACAATAAATCTCGATTGGTTGCAACTGTTTGTTAGTGCAGTGCCAGTAACTCTGCAGATAGTGGGCATATACTGTATACTGTACCCAAAGACGTTTGTTGTATAGAGGGGAAAAGAGTACAAAGCCAACGGTACTGCTAGATGGCTTCTTTGTGCAAACTTGTGCCAAGCACATTCTTTGTTTCATTATAAGCCAATCATCAAAGATGCTCCTTTTTGTTTAGTTTTTATCAAACTCAATACTTCCAGGATGAAGTACTTGAATTTAGTATAAAGACTTAACTCTCACATATACAGCCTAACTATTCATACAACACATATGCATCGCTACCAAGGTTGTAATCTCCAGCAAAAGAAAAGTTGACAGTAATTCTCATCTACTCAACGTTTCAGTATCATGGGTTTGTATGCGTTTTAGTACTCAACGCAGAGCTTGTAGATCAGCTATTTTAAATAGCCGTATAGTATATATAGGCCCCAGTTTCACAGACTCTCTGACTCACGGTCTGACTCTGCACTTGCTTGGTAACCTGCACTCTGGTACACAGTAAGTGAGCACAATACTCCGAACCTTTTCTATCCATTTCCTTTCTTTATTTTTTGAAAAATCACACAGGCTGACTAAATATAGCCTAGCGTCCAATCCAAAGACCCGGACATCCAGACACATCGAAGGAGGCCGTCCTAGGGGTTCTGTATCAACTTACTTCCTACTATTATGTTATAATTATTAGTTGTACTTTATTATTATTATTATTATTATTATTATTATTATCCTTATACCTGTTTAGAATGTGCTTTCCCACCGTCCCTATACTGTCCTCCTCATGTCGCCCTAGACACTACCTCTCCAGTCACAGAGATCCCTCAAATCTCATCTATCCAGCTCGTTCACCCAGTCACCACATTGTGGTGGATGGAGGCCTATGGAACTGCCACGCAGCTACCAAAAAGAATATGCCTGAATTCATTTCAGGCCACGCCTCCCTCAAGTCTCTGCATTTCCTTGCTCTGACTGAAACCTGGATCACCCCAGATAACACTGCAACTCCCGCCGCCCTCTCTGTTTCACACAAGTTCACCCACACCCCTCGCCAAACAGGTACAGGGGGTGGTACAGGGCTACTAACATCCCCCAAATGGAATTTCCGTGTCTTAAATCTCTCTCACCTTTCTCTGTCCACATGTGAATTTCATGCTATCTCAATATCACAGCCAGTCCCCCTCATCCTCATTGTGCTCTACCGCCCTCCAGGAACTCTCGGGAACTTCCTGGAAGAACTAGACTCTCTGATGAGCTCGTTTCCGGAAGATGGCACCCCTCTGATTCTACTGGGTGACTTCAACCTTCCTACCGCAGAGAAGTATCTTCCCGTTACATCCCTTCTGGCCTCATTTGACCTCTCCCTATCTCCCTCCCCTCCCACTCACAAGGCTGGTAATGTTTTGGACCTTGTGTTCTCCAGAGCCTGCTCTCCCTCCACACTCTCTGTTACCCCCTTAATTAGGTCTGACCACCACTTCATAACCTTCTCCCTCTCTCTCTCCACCCTCCCGCCTAAACCTGTTAACCCTCCGAACGTCACCTCCCGACGCAATCTCAAGTCCCTAAACCCCTCCTCCCTCTCATCCTCTATTCTCTCCTCCCTACCCTCCCTGGAGTCCTTCCTCTCCCTCTCACCTGACACTGCAACCTCATCCTTCCTCTCCTCTATCTCATCTGCATTCGACCAACACTGCCCGCTCTCATCCAGGCCAGCTCGCTCATGTCCACCGGCTCCCTGGCTATCTGAAACTCTCAGATCTGAACGAACACCTCTAAGGGCAGCCGAAAGAAAGTGGCACAAGACAAAGCTACCAGATGACCTTTCCCACTTTCACTCACTCCTCTCTGCCTTCGCCCTCTCACTAACCACTGCTAAAACCTCTTTCTACCACACCAAAATCCAATCCTGTACTTCTAACCCCAGGAAGCTCTTCTCCACTTTCTCCTCCCTCCTTAAACCCCCTCCCCCCACTCAACCTGCATCCCTCACTGCTGAGGTTTTTGTCAACTACTTCGAGAAGAAGGTTGATGATATCAGCAGCTCCTTTCCTCCCCTCCCACATACAGTGGCATCTGACTCAACCAACACTAACCCCAACATACCATGCATGTCCTCCTTCTCTCCTCTTTCCCCAGACGAGGTTCTACAACTAGTGACATCCTCTAGACCTACCACCTGTCCTCTTGACCCTGTCCCGTCTCCAATCTTCCAGACCATCGCACCTGATCTGCTCCCCTTCATCACCTCCATCATCAACACCTCAGTAACCTCAGGCTGTGTCCCATCTGCCCTCAAGTCAGCCAGAGTAACACCACTCCTCAAGAAACCAACTCTTGACCCTTCAGATGTCAAGAACTACAGACCGGTATCACTCCTTTCATTTATTTCTAAAACCATTGAACGTGTTGTCTCCAACCAGCTCTCTCTCCATCTCTCACAGCACAACCTGCTGGATCCCAACCAGTCCGGATTTAAGAAGGCCCACTCCACAGAAACTGCCCTGCTGGCAGTCACAGAAGCACTACATGCTGCCCAAGCTGCTTCCCACTCTGCAGTACTGATCCTCCTAGACCTATCGGCAGCATTTGACACAGTGAACCACCAGCTGCTCCTAGACACCCTAGCGGATCTAGGCATCGGTGGAACGGCACTAAAGTGGTTCTCTTCCTACCTCACCGACCGGACCTACCAGGTTTCCTGGAAAGGTCTGTTATCATCCCCCCGAACCCTCCAAACTGGGGTCCCACAGGGATCGGTTCTTGGTCCCCTCCTTTTCTCACTGTACACTAAATCTCTTGGCACTATCATCTCTGCTCACAATATATCCTATCACTGCTACGCCGATGACACACAACTGTTTCTATCCTTCCCCCCCTCTGCCACTCAGGTGGAAGAGCGCATCACCGCATGCCTGGCTGACATCTCACAGTGGATGTCCTCCAACCACCTCAAACTGAACCCAGACAAGACTGAGCTTCTCTTCTTCCCAGCTAAGTCCTGCCCTATGCGGGAGCTAACTATCTCCATAGACAACGCCCTGGTAACGTCTGTCCCAACAGCCAGGAATCTTGGTGTTGTCCTGGACAGTCAGCTCTCGTTCAAAACTCACATCACAGCTGTCACTCGATCCTGTAGGTTCACACTCTATAACATACGACGAATTAGACCGTTCCTCACCCAGGAATCAGCCCAGCTCCTAATCCAGACAACAGTCTTGTCAAAACTTGACTATTGTAACTCCCTCCTTACTGGCCTACCAGCATGTGCACTTAAGCCTCTCCAGCTGATCCAAAATGCTGCAGCTCGCTTGGTCTTCAACCAGCCAAAATTCTCACATGTCTCCCCCCTGCTCCGCTCCCTCCACTGGCTCCCGGTCGCTGCCCGCACAGAATACAAAACCCTGATGCTGGCATTCAAAGCAACCAAAGGTATGGCTCCCCCATATCTTGCAAGTATGATCGAACCCTACAAACCCTCCCGCTCACTCAGATCAGCCAACGCAGGGAAGCTGGAAGTACCCTCACTAAAAACGCCGGGACAACGCTCCACACGTCCCAAACTCTTCTCCCTTCTGGCTCCAAAACTGTGGAATGCACTTCCCATTGCAGTCAGAACTGCAGCATCACTCCCAATCTTCCGCCGTAGTCTGAAAACCCACCTTTTCAGACTCCATCATGGCCCATAGCACTTACCCCACCCCCTTAGATAGCAATTCTAGTAGTCATAGCACGTCATAGTACATATGTGTAGCATAGTAGTATAGATGTATAGCTTATATGTATAGTTTCATTATAGATATTCCACTGTTACTTTCTTAGCTACGCATGTTTCATGATAAATGTCTTTATGTGATGTATTCCCATGCTTTTGTTCTTGCTTAATGTAAATCGCTCTGGATTAAGAGCGTCTGCTAAATGCCTAAATTGTAAATTGTAAATTGTATATTAGTCTCTCCTTTTGGGCTCTGTTTTCAGTAGATCCGGTTGCCTATATATTATTTCTTCCACTCGCAAAACCTGGCAACCCAGAGAGGAGAGGAATGCACAGTTTGTTATGAGCTGCATCCATCACGCTAATTGGAAATAAACACTTCTCTATTGTTTGGAGAGCATTAAATCAACTTCTAATCAAGTCACAGCGCCGAGAGCCGTTCTCCCACGCAACTAACTTTAATGACTCCAAATGGTGGGTGTGTGTGTGTGTGTGTGTGTGCGCGCACACGCGCGCCTGCGCACGTGTGCATATCTGGCACGTGCCCGAAAACCTTTTATTTCACCACTAAGGGGGCTAATTGCAAGTGATCTCACCGGTGGGTGAGTAATCGGGCAGCACATGCAAACACGCGCACACCCACCCACACACAAACACATGGTTGTGTGTCCGTGGCCCAGATGTTCCCAGATGTTCCCTGCAGAGAGGACAATTAGGACACATGACACAATAACACGTAACAAATAAAACACACACAAAGAGACGAGGCGTGTCCGTTCTTGAAAAGGGGCCATGATGAAACCCTATAGGCTGATTTTATATCGTTGTCGTCGGGCAGAAACCTCTCATCTCCATAATTATGTGAACGTGTTTTGAGCTTGCAGATCTGCTATACTTTTGCCGTTTTTTAATTGTAACCCCCGAAAAGTATAGCTTGAGGTTTTGAATTTTCTGAATTAAAACATGCGGCAGAACTGGCACTCTGCATGAGGCTTTGATTGATTGATTGATTGATTACTTCATTAACAGTTTTCTGAAAAAAGCACAGGAAAGTACAGTTCAATACATGGTCTGCTAAGAGGATCTAAAACCCAAGGAAGCACTATATGGCTCGTTTCCACTGGGGTCCTTCACTTTCAAAGGCTGACCTTGAAGGACCACTTCACCACTTTCCAACCTATCTTCATATAATTGGTCCTCACTAATGCTCATGATAAAATACCACCATGTTTGTCTATACTCAGTCTGTGTCTCATATAGGAGGGCTGTGGGCAGTTCAGAAACCCACAATCTGCCTAACGACGATGTCACTGGTGGACGGCTCTCTGAACTGCCCACATCCCTCCCATGAGACACTGACTGGGTAGGAAAAAATTGTGCCATTTTATCATGATTATTAGTGAGGACCAATTATATGAAGAGAGGTTGAATAGTGGTATATATTCATACTCCATCAGAGTAGAGTACACTGATGTAGACAAGAGTGGTTCTCAAACTTTTTCATGTCTCTGTTGATTAATTGAAGGCAGGACCACACCATTAATTACAGTAGGACCACAATGGGAACAATTCCGGAGGACATTTTGTGTTGTACATCGTGCTGTTTACATGTCTGTCTGCTAAAGTATTCAATCAATCAAACCTGAACCCATATTGAGCTTGTAGATCTGCTATTTCTGGCAAATGTTCCCCCCCAGTTTTGGGAGCGCTGGGGTTCAAGTGTTTCAATATAAAAAATGGTGGACTTGTAATAGGTTTGAAGTGGTTAACTGATGTAGGTGCTTAACCAATATGTTTAGCTTGGAACACCCTAGAACCTCTTCAAAGACCCCTGGGGGTCCCCGACCATGGACCCCACTCTGAGAACCTCTGATGTAAGCAACGCAGCTGCAGCTAATCACATAAATATGGAGTTTTAGATGGCTCTGGACACAGCTAAAACCTCTAACACACCCGTTAGTCATTTGACTAGCTGCAGCTGTCGTTTTTAACATGAAAACATGAAAACAAACTACAGAATCAGCTTGTAGGGTCCCATGGCCGTAAAGGTACCAGACAGAGAGACAGACAGACAGACAGAGAGACAGACAGACGGAGAGACAGAGAGACAGACGGACAGAGAGAAAGAGGGACAGAGAGACAGAGAGACAGACAGACAGAGAGACAGACAGACAGAGAGACAGACAGACGGAGAGACAGAGAGAAAGACAGACAGACAGACGAAACGGGGTGGTGTAGATTTAATGGGATCGATAGTGGGGGCATCGGGGTGGGTTCAAGGGTCGTGGCCATGGCGACCCATCACTCAACGGCTAGATGACGCACAGCAGGAAACTCCACATCAAATCTCTCTCTCCTCTCTCTCCCTCTCTCCTCTCTCCTCTCTCTCTCTCTCTCTCTCTGCTCTCTCTCTCTCTCTCTGCTCTCTCATTTTGTCAGGTTTTGATAATTGACCCTATTGGTGACTTTTATCCTCCCGATGAGCCTGTGAGCTTTCCTGGCACAGTGTTCTTCATAAACATTGGAACGTAAAGGTTTGTGTGTCGTACGAGCCCTCGATCTGCGGTGTTGTACTATGAACCTCTAAGTGCACTTGCCATCAGAGGTGGAAAGTACATTTAAATACTGCACTTAAGTACAATTTTGAGTTTTTCCAATTACCAGTAGGCTACTTTTACTTCTACTCCACTTTATTCATTTGAAAACTTGAAATGGGAAATTCTGCATATAAAGGGCTTTGCACGTGACGAGCACACGCGCAACAAATTCACGAGACCGCGCTCACGCACATACGCTTGCGTTGTCGCACGGCGACTTCTCAGAGCGAAAACGCAGGTCTCATTGAAAATGAACTATAGGCACGTTTTATCGCTCCCCGCTTGCAAGGCCCTTAATGAGCACTGCTTTTAGTACATTTTGATGCCAATACTTTTGTACTTTATTTATTTTTGTTTTGAACTCCAGACTTTTACTTGTAACGGAGTAGTTCTACTAGTATTGACACATTTACTTAAGTGAAACGTTAGAGTGCTTTTTCCACCTCTCTTAAGTACATACACTTGCCATATTGCCAGGCTGTGATGCAGCGTGTGTATATCATTCCTTCCTACTGTATGCCAAGTGCTAGAGAACAGGCCCCCGTTAGCCCTGCTAACTGAATTATTCACAGAGGAACCCAGCGGGGTGCCACTGGCACACTGTTAACTAACACAGTTGTTACACACGCACACGCACGCACGCGCACGCGCACACGCACACACACACACACACACACACACAGAACACCCTCAATGGCATAGTTACGCAATGATTGTATATTGTGATGTAATAGTGCTAATATGTTGTATTATACAATAATGTTTAATGACAAATATTAACCTATAATGATACAGTCATGTATATTAATGTGTTATTGGATATGATGGAACAGACAGACAGACAGACAGACAGAATGCTGGAGCCATGCCGTAAAAAAAAGACCTGCACGTCACAAAACCTGACATGAGAAGAATGTTAGATCCAAAAATATCTTAGTGACACACCAAATGCCCCCTGTTGAAATGACGTGTCATTTTCAATCACCAACAGTGCTGTTTGGAGCCTTACTTCAGATGAGCGAGGAAACACACAACGTAGGGAGATACTGATGACAATGAAATGCAGCACTGACACTGGGAGAGAACAGGAAGGGAAAGTGGACAAAGGAAGAAGAAGAAGCTGTCACTTCTCCTTGCCAAAATGAAACCCCCCAAAATATTTCCATCGCAAGCGCACACACGCACGCGCACGCACGCGCACGCACGCACGCGCACGCACACGCACACGCACACGCACACACACACACACACACACACACACACACACACACACACACACACACACACACACACACACACACACACACACACACACACACACACACACACAGCTGTAGGGAATGAGGAGTTCAGCATCAATATTTGAACAGAGGCTAGGACGACAAGAGAGTGTCGTCAAAAAAGCTAAATGACTGGCTCAATGTTATATGGCGAGAGAGAGAGAGAGAGAGGGGGGGGGGGGGGGGGGGAGGCCTATATACCACTCTGGCTGAGACTTGTAAAGATGTAAAACTATTAACAAACATCTGCTCCTCCTCCTCTTCCATCTTCTGACTACAAAGCTCCACCCTGACAACTGGGGAGGAGGGTTAAAGTTTAGAGGTCAAGGGTCATTTGTGGGTTCAAGGTGAGCATGGAGGTCAGGGTCAACAAAAGCCCGGTTCCATTGTGACCTGCAGCGGGCAGGACAAACAACGCGCTCTCCATAATCGATGTGAACTCATAACGGAGCGACGGCCATGAATAAAGATAACGCTGTCCCCGCAGAGCGGAGCTGTTATTAACTCCACGGTAAGTGATTGATGAGCAGCTGCTCTCTGCGATGATGGCTGAACATGCACATCGTCAGCAATGTCACCGTTGTTGTCCACAGCAAATAAAATACATTTTAGATTGGGTTCATGGTTTAGTTCCATCCTAACCAATAGTATATCATAAAGCGTTGCAAACTGTAATCTATGTATTTGTCCTAGTCGAAAAGATATAGGCTGAATCTCAAAGCGCATTCATGACTATCCTTTATACATATCATTCTGTTCAACCCATTAATAGGATTGTAACAGTGATGAAATGAATGAAGAATATTCCTCAGTTGCATCAAAGACTTGCATACATTTCCTGTACACACTAGTACACATAAACCTACTGTATATACATACTGTAGATAGAAAAACATGTGGTAATTCATATGGACAATCTCATTAAATATCTACAGTAAGCTATATCTACAAAACCCCCCTGGATTCTTTGGCGGAAATAACGGCCATTAATTTTTGAACGGTGCATTTGGCAACGACGTGGTCGATCATTTTTGTCGCCGTTAAGGGATTTTGAATATGATTAAAAAGTTATTAAAAAGTGAAGGGACTGGGAGGGACTCGTATAGCGGTAATGGATGCCATGGAGTCACGTGGATCTGCGTAAAATATATGATATCATGGTCCTGATCACATTATAGAAGCTCCCACAGTACATTATGGAAGTCCTTCTCAGTAGCTGTGACGGTGGCCAGGTTCAAACTCATTAAATCAGTTGGGTAGATAAGAGGCTTTCATATTAAAAGCAGAGGGCCTGTGTGGGTTACAGAGGCATGTAATCGGGTTTTGGCCGCGCAGCGGGGGGAGTGAACAGCACTGCAGGGACAGTTCAGACGCAAACTAAATAAAAACTAGATTGACAATTTTCTCAACAAATGCAAACTAGACTAAAATGTTAAAGAGGAACTACTGTATAGTGGAGAAGCGATCCAGTAGAACAAAGTCGTTTTATGCTTGGTCGCACGCAGGTACCCGAAGATAGCTGATCTACAAGCTCATGGCGCGTTGTGAGCTTGTAGATCAGCCATTTTCGGCATGCAGCCAAGTATAAATCAGGCATTACGACGCGGCTCGCTAAGATACATTTTGGTCGACTAAAATATTATGATATTAGGAAGCGATCATCTGTTCTAGGTGAGTGGCTAAGTACTGCCTTCCAACTCTCCAAAAGAAAACAGATGTGTCAACAGCGGCAGAGATACAGCAGTTAATTCTAGCTATCAAGATAATCCTCTCTCTCTCTCACTCTCACTCTCACTCTCAGGCACATGTCAGGCTGCTCATCTACAGAAACAGAAAAATGGTTTCTGTGGATGTGTGTGCGTGTCGTGTGTGCACGTGTGTGTGTGCGTGTGCTTGGGTGCATGCGTGTGGTTGAACCGGTGGCCACACGCAATGTGGGCAACCTTTTAACTATATAGGAGGCAGACATGTTTGTTTTGGGCTAATCGTGGACGCAAGCCTCTGCTAAATCCTCTGTTAATTAACCTATTTACACTCGTTGACAGATTGATCAAAGTTTAGCTGCTGTGAGATACCCGGCTGCTCGTGTGTGTGTGTGTGTGTGTGTGTGTGTGTGTGTGTGTGTGTGTGTGTGTGTGTGTGCGTGCGTGTTCCCTCCTCCACGTCATCAGTGCCCATACCCCAGGTGGGGTTGGCGAAAGGGCCTTTCTGTGTGGAGTTTGCATGTTCTCCCCGTGTCCCCTATAGGGTAGGTAGGTACCCTCACAAAAACCATGCAGTAATCCTGGTCTCTAAACTACCTACCCCTGGCCAGCCGGGGCGCCTGATGGAGGGGAAAGGAACTGGTTATTTCCATGCGCTACGTCCGGCCGGGGAAATTCCACCCCGTCAGGTGAAAAGAAGCAGCTTGGACTCCTCATGCATAGAAAGAAGTTCCTTCTATGCATGAGGAGTCCAAGCTGGAAGTTCCTTCTATGCATGAGGAGTCCAAGCTGCTTCTTTTCACCTGACGGGGTGGAAATAAGCATGAGGTCAGTCCGCTGCCCCCCCCCCAGGTTGGCAGAGTGTATAGTGTAGTGCCCAGGATTACATTAGATAATTGACACTGGGTGAAAAAATGGGTTGCAAAATCGTGGGAAATTTGAGAGAAAAAAGAAGCGTTTATAATCCAAACGAGATGCTTGGTTAAGTCAGAAATGAGGACAGAACATTGCCGTTTGGCTTCATAACCATGGAGAGCGACGTAGATTTAGAGTAAAGAGACAGTTTAGTCGGGCAGTAAACAAGGAAGTGAACGGCACGTGAACGGCATGCACGAAGGAAAGGCCAAGCATGCGTGGGCACAAAAAGTTATCAATTGGGTGTCAAGGTCTGTTTTCTCACTCAACAGTATATAAACAATCGTGCAGGGCATCTGCACATTTTCAAAAGTTACAATCGCATGACTTTGAAGACCTTTTTGGTACCAAATTGAATCACGAATCACGAAGTATCACGAAAGAGGAAAACATTATGCAAATATCTTGTCTTTCTTTGTCCCCTTCCACCCTCTCTCCACCTCTTCATTCCCTAAACCCTCCGCTCCTCCAACACCCACCTTCTCCCCGTCCCCCACACCAACCTCCGCACCATGGGCGACGGGGCCTTCTGACACACAGCCCCATGTCTGTGGAACTCTCTCCCTATTCACCTGAGAGCACCACAGTCCACTGACTCTTTAAAATGCATTATTATTATTAGTATTATTCATTCATTCCTCCTCTCCTTCATGAATCAAATCTCTCTCATCTCTTATTCTGAGCTTGGTTTTCATCACTTCCCTGCACGTCTTTAATTATTCTGTTGTTATCATAACACCCCCCACTCATTCTCTCCATCAGCCCTCAGGTCTGTGTTAATTGTTCCACACAGAGGAGGGAGTCTGAAGGTACTGTTCCGTGAAATAATATCACATTCATCTGCTTTAATGGCAGAACAGACAGACAGACAGACAGACAGACAGACAGACATGGCTGCAGTGTTTTATAACTCCTACATCATTCATCACCTCGAGTCGACACGCACACGCACACGCATGTGCACACACACCCCTTCTCCTTTGTCTTTATGATCAACTGGTCTACCGTAAAAGCACTTACCCCCTTGTAACCCCACACACACGCTACACGCCACACACACACACACACACACACACACACACACACACACACACACACACACACACACACAAATGGAATATGTCTGCTGCACTTTACAAGGCCAGCTAAGGTTTATAGAGGTTCAAATTCACAACATCCAGTAAACATTGTTATCCAGAACGATATCTACATCTGCAGAAATAAATACATAAAAAAAATGTATCTTTCTTTTTTTTTGCACTTTTACTACAGTAAATTGGCTGGCCCTAAGAAACCTAGTCACAGAGCTGTAGACACTCAACGTTAGTACCATTCGTTGTGGGAAAGAACGATAATATCTGAAATGATACGGGTAGTTCCGACCGAACAATCGAAATGGTTGAAATAGGCAATCCAGGCATGCTCTCAAGGCATGATCGACAAGCTCTCAAATTGTGAGTTTGTTTACTGCTATTTTGTCCATTTAATTAAAAAATAACTGCACATTGGTTACGCCAGTTTGATGAACAGTTTAAAAAAATTAAATGCACGCATGTACCTGCTAATGTGTGTGTGTGCGTGCGTGCGTGCGTGCGTGCGTGCGTGCGTGCGTGTGTGTGTGCGCGTGCGTCATAGGTAGAGCGTCAGATTGGATTGAACGGTAATACCTCTAATGGATGTGGCTGCATGCGAAGGTCAGTCACTCACCTCTGGAGACACTGAGGAAAGGAACCAATCGATCCTTCACACACAGACAGGTATACAGGGTGTGCGCGCGTGCATGTGTTTGTGTGTGTGTGTGTGTGTGTGTGTGTGTGTTTGTGGACAGGTCGAAGGAGAGGAGAAGTCACTCTTGTATAAATAGCTGTGCTCTCAATTAGCCACTGACAGTCCTCTTGACTTCTACCCCCCCGACACGACCCGAGTGCCTCACTTCTAGCTGGCATTGAGACAGTGTCGCACGCCCACGACAACAGATTCTTAGCAAAACACATTGTGTTAAAGATGGAGTGCCGTCATTCTTTCTTCAGTTTTTCATGTGTTTATGAGGTGACAGTACTTCATTAGATCGCTTGGTGTGGTTCGTATGTGCAATGATGTTTTCCCTTTGTAGAGGCTGAAACTTTGACAGTCAAACATGCCAAAAAACAGTGATATAGTGATCACAATATCATCCCCATCCCCTAACCCCTCCCCCTTTATCATACAACAGCTGTGGGTGTGGCTTCAGTTCAGGTGGATCACCACCTATCACCACCCACCAGGCAAACCAGGCATACTGTTAACAAATACTGTACGTACACTTTTTTGAAAAAGAATCTTCCTCCTTATATAATAATAATACCTGATGATCATGTTTTAGGGTGGAAAAATATCACGGCACTCCATCTTTAAGGATATTCTGAACGAGTTATCATTTAGAAGTCTTAGTTCTGTGTCAGTGTGACCACATTGCAGTGAACGGTAAGCCTGGGGTCTACAGTATACCAAAGTCCTTCCTTGGATTCTAGTATCTCTACCGTGCACATTTGGTTATCTCACTTGTGTTACTTTCATACTGTATATATGTGTATCCCTATGGATGTTTTTAGTAGTAGCAGCAGTAGTATTATAGTGAGCTGTGACATGGTCATGGAGATATGTGTCAATACAAATAGGTGACTCAGAACAGATTACAGTATCAGTAGGTACACAATAGAATAAAGCCACACAGAGAAAGAATGTGTGTCACATAGGGTGCCAGTCGGAGTAGCCTCTAGTAGGTGCTGAGGGTTTGGTCAGAGGCCAAGAAAGGCAGAATTATTTGAGGGTTGGTTTGTACCAAATTATCTGTCTTCAGTGTTGCAACGATTACAATCATTCATGTTTTAAGATATGGTTTTGTGTGCCTTTATAGTTTCTGAGGTTGTGGCGACAGATTTCCAGGACAGTTGTTATGGCGAAGACTTGCTGCCAGCCTGAGACGCCATTGTCCTGCGATGGCTGTGCGTGTGTGTGTGTGTATGTGCACTCCTGCGTTTAAAGGGGCAGTATAGGCGGATTCACAACCGATAAGCGCGAGCGGATAATAAACTCAACTGCTGGGTCAAAAAAGAAGAGAGAAAGCCGCTCAGCTCGACCCGGCGTTTTGTTTACTTTCATTCCGTCTCCTTGGATAAGCCCCCGACAACGTGACTCCACTGCAGAGCACCACAAACCACCAAACAAGAACAACTTCTCCTCCCTGAGCTGCACTTCCTCAGTCCCGCAATCCCATAATAGTGCATCACAGTTGCCTGGCAACAACAGACCCCTAGCAACAGCAGCAGCAGCAGCAGTAGATGGGTGTGTATCGCTGATGCAGGACGCTCGAAGGGGAAGAAATGCCTCCACTTTGAGCAAAGCGGCCATCTATTAACACCCAAGCCCCGCGGAGGGAGAACGGCCAAACTGCATTGAAATGGATCGGTTGCATCGACTGCAGCCACGGCCGCGCATATACCGCGTACACATACACACACATACACACTGCAGCCGCGGCCGCGCATATACCGCGTACACATACACACACATACACACTGCAGCCACGGCCGAGCGTATACCGCGTACACATACACATCACATACACACACATACACACTGCAGCCGCAGCCGCGCATACCGCGAACACACACACATGCACGCTGGATCACCTTTCATGAGATGCTGCTCTCCACACAACACACACACGCACGCACGCACACACACACACACACACACACACACACAAGCACGCACAAATGCACACACACGCACAGAAGCAAGTCAGAGAAGAGGGTGGGGGGGGATCAAGTGGCCAGAGCAAGGAGGAGAGAAGAGGAGGGTGGGAAACAAAATGCTATGCCTCAACTCCTACAATTCCTAAACTATAGGGACTATAGCGCAATTCCAAGTGCTTGTCAGGGTGGGGGTCCCCTGTTCGCATTATGTTGGGGGTCACAGCCTGACAAGGTTGAGAACCACTGACACTCCCAGAAGCACTCACGCATCATGCAGCAAACAACCGTGAGTATCACCGTAGCGTATAGAACGACCTCAGTCACTTTAAACATTTCACAATGATGTTTTGCATCGGCGCTAAACTGATAATAGCGGCGTTCTCATTTGACAGCTTGTTTTTTATTGTTAATGCTATATTAGTCTATTTTACGGAGATAAACAATTAGCCTTTAAGCTGCTAACTGGCAGCATAATAGACCCCATGAACACATTTGCACCACACTATCCATTAGCCGTGCATGCCGCCGACTCTGGTGTAAATCCATTTCTCCCATTATCTCCCATTTTGGCCACTTCAGCCCCGAAGACAAAATGCATTCTTCGCCTCCCAGCCGATGAGTTATTTCACTCTGAATCATGAATCAATTATATATACGCTTCCCCCGATGCAGAGAATTAGTGTCCATTTAGCACACAATGGTGAGCAGTGCCGTGTGTTTTACGCCTGTGTGTGTGTGCTCGCGCGCGTGCGTGACATGGGTTCCCAAACTTTTTAGGCTACGACACCCTTGAAATAATCTGATTGATGTTCGATTCCTCCAGCGTATTGAATCTTCTCTTATGGGGGTTTTCCCTGGCACTACGTGGATCAAATGTCAAACAAATACATATCAATTTGGTGGATCAATCACATATAAAGACGTCTGAGAAACTCTGATCTAAAACCACTAAAAGATACATGAACCCGTCATCTCTCCACGTTGTGCTCTCTCTCTCTCTCTGGTATCGTCTTCTCTCTGTGCATAAGAAACCAGCGGGACTGATGCGTCTATTTAGGAGCTCGTTTCTCCCTCGGCATGTCAAGCCAAGTCTGCATCCCACGCAGCGTGTGAATATAGGGCCCCATGTACCTCTGCCAAAAAGCTTTGCACTGCACAGTTCAACCCACGGTGCTCCGCGACTCGCTGGGGAATACCGGCTCCAAAGCACCACGTTGCAATGTGTGCCCCTTTCTTAATACATAATATTTGACAGTTTGGCAATTTTGATATTACAAAGGACTTAAAAGTAACTTTAGAAATGTGCAGATATTCTGTATGCACTCATTGGTTTGTTCACGGTTGAGTGAGATAACAATGTTATGTTAAAGACATGCTGCCGTGGAATCCAAATGACTGAAATCAGACAGCCACTTACAGTAAGAACTATAATCCATGCATATAATAGAAAAATAAACAGTCAAAGTTATAGTCTCAGCCAAATGAAGTGTACCTTTTGGAATGGCATGCATAATTTTTATTCTGTTATGATAGTAGTGGACCAGTGGTATCAGCATCAGTAGTGATGGTGGCAGAAGGATAGGGGGCGGTGTGGGGGGGGCGGTGTGGGGGCGGTGGTGCTGTCCGCGGTGTGGTTCGGTTGGTTTGCCAGTCACAGGAGCGGGCAGCCGAGACTAAGCGTCTTAAATGGCCTTAACGAGGAGCCATTTGGAGGGCCAAACCAGACGGAACCCACCACATGCATGCCTGCCTAGTCCGCCACGCCAGTCTGGCCCCACTTATGGCTGTGTTAGCCCCCAGTGCAGAGAGGGAGAGGGAGAGAGAGAGAGAGAGAGAGAGAGAGAGAGAGACAGAGAGAGAGACAGAGAGAGAGAGACAGAGAGAGAGAGAGAGAGAGAGAGAGAGAGAGAGAGAGAGAGAGAGAGAGAGACACACAGAGAGAGAGAGAGACAGAGAGAGAGAGACATGAGAGAGAGGGGGGGGGGGGGTTGAGGTAGAGAGAATCATCATGGAGAGCATCCTGATGGGTGGAATCATCTAGTATTAGCCCATTTAGGCCTGAAAAGAATCTTCTAAATCTAAATCCTGACAGTTTTCTGAAATACCAATGTTTCTAGGCCTATATCACTATATATTTCATGTCAAGGACCGCAAAAATGATCTGTAATTGGCCTCCGACCCCCATCTGAAAATATGTTGTTCCAGGGACCCTCCAGAAGCAAAGATTTTAGTTAAAAACGCATTTTCCAAAAAAATATATTCCAAATTTGAGGCACATTTTCATGATTTTTCAAAAGCTAAATTATAACATAACTTTAAAACACCAAAAGGGGTTAGTGATGCACGATATTATCGGTAGCATATCGATATTGGACCATATTCCATTAAGCACATGTAAACACTGAGTTACACATTAACTTGTTGAGACTGTAGCTATTGTGAGGTTTAATGCACAATGGATTGTGCCTTTTTATACTACAGTATGTGATTTGTGATGGTAAACCTAAGCCTTCTCTACGCACCCGCTGACTTCTCACGTCATCCTTTTACAGGGTATCTGCGCATGCGTAAAGTACACATGTAATTACTTTTAATACTTTTTTTGAATACAATTAATACATAAATAATCATAAAAATACTATTAATGCGGCAAAGTAAATCAACCAACCGAAGCAGAGTGAACCCTGTAATGTATTGTTGTTTATCACATGGGCCTCCATATCTGCCCAAATAGAGTGAAACATATACTCATTCATTATGCCCCAACTCCTACAATTCCAGACATTCAAATACATTGTTTAGCTCTGGAATTAAAACACCTCTTCTTCTACGTGTGTTCCATCCATCCTGTCTCATTGATATTCAGCACATCCAGTGACTAAGCTCTCGCTCTCCCTTTAATGAAGGGATTGCATGTTTGGAACGACATGCCAAGGCCCTCATCTCCTGGGAGCAGGCAGGAGTAAAACTCCTCCTTGACACCCAACCAGTGGAAGGACAGACAATCACACGGCGTCCTTGAAAAGTTACATTTCCCAGGGAGCTGAAAGTGTCAGGAAATCAAGGACATATGGAGAGAGAGAGAGAGAGAGAGAAGAGAGATGGAGATAGTGAGAGAGAGAGAGAGAGAGAGAGAGAAGAGAGATGGAGATAGTGAGAGAGAGAGAGAGAGAGAGAGAAGAGAGATGGAGATAGTGAGAGAGAGAGAGAGAGAGAGAGAGAGAGACCTCCAGCTCTTCTTTAGAGGATATTCAGGCAGGTATTACTGACATGTACAAGGACACACACGCGTGACCTGTCCTGCGCGCGCTTGTGTGTGTGTGTGTGTGTGTGTGTGCGTGCGTGCGTGCGTGACCACGCGCATGCGTGTGCGTGGTGTATTTTGGCTAACCCAGCTCCATGTTTGGCTGTACAGATAGTGAGTCAGTGGGACACCTTGTGGGTTAATGTCACAGCGACACCCTGCCTCCCTCGTCACACTATCACTGATAAAACTACACTATCTGGCATACAGGACGAAATAACTGACAGGAGTGACGGTGCTGTGCTGTGAGTAAACTGACAACGCTTGGCTTTCTGACATCCCTTTCTCACAATCTACAACAGCACGTTATCATTGTCATTGTGCTATAATAATAACTAATAACCCATCCGTTACTACATGTGGAGTCAACTCCCGCAATTTCCTTCTTCCCACAGTGCGTGGCGAAGTAACTCTGGGATTGAGTTTCCGCGAAGCGGGCGCAAAATTCTAGTATATATACATACAGAATGACCACAGCCTGCTGCATGCATCACAGAGTCCAGAATGACCACAGCCTGCTGCATGCATCACAGAGTCCAGAATGACCACAGCCTGCTGCATGCATCACAGAGTCCAGAATGACCACAGCCTGCTGCATGCATCACAGAGTCCAGAGTGACCACAGCCTGCTGCATGCATCACAGAGTCCAGAATGACCACAGCCTGCTGCATGCATCACAGAGTCCAGAGTGACCACAGCCTGCTGCATGCATCACAGAGTCCAGAGTGACCACAGCCTGCTGCATGCATCACAGAGTCCAGAATGACCACAGCCTGCTGCATGCATCACATAGTCCAGAATTACCACAGCCTGCTGCATGCATCACAGAGTCCAGAATGACCACAGCCTGCTGCATGCATCACAGAGTCCAGAATGACCACAGCCTGCTGCATGCATCACAGAGTCCAGAATGACCACAGCCTGCTGCATGCATCACAGAGTCCAGAATGACCACAGCCTACTGCATGCATCACAGAGTCCAGAGTGACCACAGCCTGCTGCATGCATCACAGAGTCCAGAATGACCACAGCCTACTGCATGCATCACAGAGTCCAGAGTGACCACAGCCTGCTGCATGCATCACAGAGTCCAGAGTGACCACAGCCTGCTGCATGCATCACAGAGTCCAGAATGACCACAGCCTGCTGCATGCATCACAGAGTCCAGAATGACCACAGCCTGCTGCATGCATCACAGAGTCCAGAGTGACCACAGCCTGCTGCATGCATCACAGAGTCCAGAATGACCACAGCCTGCTGCATGCATCACAGAGTCCAGAATGACCACAGCCTGCTGCATGCATCACAGAGTCCAGAATGACCACAGCCTGCTGCATGCATCACAGAGTCCAGAATGACCACAGCCTGCTGCATGCATCACAGAGTCCAGAATGACCACAGCCTGCTGCATGCATCACAGAGTCCATAATGACCACAGCCTGCTGCATGCATCACAGAGTCCATATCTCTCATAGCGTTACTGTCCCGCACCATACAGTAGTAAAGCCACCATGCGGCGACGGCATGAGGTCAGATGGAAAGATAGGGCTGAAGGCAGCTTGATTGATGCGTGTGTGTGTGTGTGTGTGTGTGTGTATGTGTGTGTGTGTGTGTGTGCGTGTGCGCGCATGTGCGTGTGTCACGCTCTCACCGCATAGAGAGCCAATTTAGTAAACAGCGTGAGTGAGCGAGTGGGGGTCAGTGCCCCACCTTTCATCCAATCGGTGTGAAGACGAGAGAGAGAGAGAGAGAGAGAGAGAGAGAGAGAGAGAGACAGAGAGAGAGATAGAGATGGATAGAGTGAGGGATGATGGGAGGATTGGGCACATCTTTAGCTGTCAGAGGGACCACTAATGTGTGTTAGTGTGGACAGGGTACAAGACCCCCTGGAGACCTCTCCTCGCTCACACTGCATGGATCTGGTCCTGAGCCAAGGTGAGCACGCACACACGCCATTTACAATGTTGGCATTTAGCAGGCGCTCTTCGTCCACAGCCACGTACAGTAAGCAAGGAAAACCCAAAGTAATGCACATCGAGTGCATAGAAAAAGCAATCTAAGGATCAGAAGGCAAACCAAGAACCTAACTTCAGTCTAACCAGCAAAATATAACAAAAATAAACCATCTGTACATTGAAACTATACAAACTATAGGATGCCAGGTAAACACATGAATCTGGCATCTGTCTACATAACAAGCCATCTACACTACATGGTTGTCAAGGCTAGGGCAAGTGCTACAGGCTGAGGTGGAGTCTGAAGAGGTGAGTCTTCAGATCACACATCTGTGTACAATATGGATAAAGGGGTTCAAATGATAGTGATGCTGTATTAACATGGATTTGGTTCTGAGCCAGCACGCACGCAGTATGTGTTTGTGTATTATGTTAACAGAAACTGGACTAAATTATCACAATCTGCATTGCACAGCATGTTTTTAATGAAGCACCTGCTTCTCATTGCCTAAAAAAACCAAGGTGTTGCTAAGTGCATTTTGTCAAATTATCATGCATTGAGCACAGCATGGGAGGAATACAGAGTCCTCTGGGAGCACTGGTGTAACAGGAGAAATAAATCTAAGTAGAAGAGAAGAGAAGAGAAGAGGCGTTGTACAGTATGTGAGCTTGTATATCGGGCTATTTCCTGAAAGTTTTTTGACCATTCCCCCAAATAGGGGTGTGCTGGGATTCAAGTGGAGAATGCATGCAACGCGCGTACACACACACACACACACACACACACACACACACACACACACACACACACACACACACCCGCGCACACACACACACACACACACACACACACACACACACACACACACACCCGCACACACACACACACACCCGCACGCACATTCAATCCACCTGTAATCTGTGCCAGGTCAAACACACAGCCCTGCAGGTGCACACAGAGCCGGGCCTATAGCTGCTGCACGTTAGCCTAGCATGCCTATAGCTCACTGTCTGCTAGCCTGCAGGGAGGGGTACCAGAGACTGACCCAGTTGTGAAGCAAACCCATTCCACTGCTGCAGAGAGAGAGAGAGAGAGAGAGAGAGAGAGAGAGAGAGAAGAGGGAGAGAAGAGGGATGCAGTCATCCCAAGAGACCTATGTACTGTATGGTGCGCACTGATTGGCTACAGGCAAGCAGGGAAGGAGTCAGCCAGGGGGAGGGAGAGAGAGAGAGAGAGAGAGAGAGAGAGAGAGAGAGAGAGAGAGAGAGATAACGAGAGAGAGCTCACCTGCAGTAGTGTGTCCTCTATAGTTGCTGTGATAAATCACACACACACACACGCACAGTCGCACACGCACACCCACACTTCCCAATCATGTCTTCTAATACATTTGGCAGCACAGAGAGCAGCTGATAAGAATCCTTTTTGTTTTTGTTTTGTTTTTTTTGGCAGAAGAGCTTGACTCTGCGTTAATTACTGTGGCGTAGCAGACTGTGAAGGCTCTCACTCTCCAACGCTTCATTAGCAATTCCTAAAAGTTGATATCCCTTTAATTAAATAGTACACAGGAAGGTTACTCAAATGATTCCGCCACTGCAGCTGCACCCACCCAACGAGAAACACTGCCATGCATATTAATTGTCACTCAAATTGTGTGCTGTGTGCGTGTGTGTGCGACTGTGTGTGCGACTGTGTGTGTGTGTGTGTGTGTGTGTGTGTGTGTGTGTGTGTGTGTGCGTGTGTCTATGTCGAGATTTGGGCTCAAAGTTTAAGGACCTCTTAGCTGAGAGAGAGATAAAGCAGGGACCCCCAATACACATTGTATACAATTGAGTTCGTACCGTATAGACCTGTTGCATTTTGACAGCGTCTAGGGGTCGAGTCCCCAAGCCGACGGACCTTTGCTGTGAGTCACTCCCTGACTCTTTCCATGTTTCCTGTCAATACTGTTTGTTAAAAGCCCCCCCCCCCCCCAAAAAAAAAGAAATCAACAAAAGAAGATAAGTGTTTTTGATGAGAGGCTTTCCGAGCCAGCTGCACCAAATGAAGCTGGTTGTCTCATCAATGCCCGTTGACTGACATTCAAGACTAGCTTGGAAGTGTTTGTCATGTTTGTCTTTTGAAGTGACAACTGAGTTTCCTCCAAGTGAAGCCTTGATGGCTTTCATCGTTTGACAGCACTATCACCAGGCCTTATTTTTTTATATTTTCTGTTTGTTTACAACTACAAAATATTTTGGCAAAAAACCAAAACATTTGAAATAAATCCTCTAGTGGTCCCGGACCCCCACATACACAAATACACAAAATAGAAAATACATTAATGACACAGATGTCTGTTGCTGTCAAGCAAGTCCATGAACTCAATTTTACAACACAATATAGCAGGGGTCCCTATACTGAAGCTACTTCATCATCTCTCTCTCTCAGCTTAAGTGGTCTTTTGACCCCTGAGAGAGATGATAGGTGTTGAAGACCCTTTGCTCTGTTGAGCTGAGTTTAAGCCACTCAAAAGAAATAAATAACAATCCACCCACTCACGCAAACACTGGTTCCAGCTAAGTACCGTGCTTTGTGTAACAAGGTATTTCAACTACATTACACAGCTTTTTGTCAGGTGAAACCTGACATACGCCTAAAGCCAATGGGAGCTGCCTAAATGGCGCCTAAGCCAATGTGAGCCGCCTAAACGCCGCCAGCCAATCGCCTAGTCATGATTGGCTTGCCTCCTAAGCTATGACACGGGCACGCCGGAAGTCTGCAAATCTGCAATGCCCAGACCACACTCTCAACCATAGACAAAAACACTGCAGCAGAGCGGACTCAGCGCCTGATAACACCGCAAACTGGAGAGCAGGATAGATGCACAACGGAGACAGCGTTTGTTTCACCTGACAAATATGACTATGTAATATTTCTTGTTTTTTCCGTCTCCTCTGAGTCCTCTCCCACTGAATCTATTTCGTAAAAAAAGCTCCCATGAAAACAGAGGCAGCGTGTTCTCTTAACTTCTTCTGAAGAGTCCCCACTTGTCTGGTGAGTCATTTCCCAATAAATCCTGCTGTCATAAGTGTCTGATCTGCAAAACTCCACATCTGAGAAGCTTTTCAGATGCAAACTGTACTACTACAACAACAACATACTGTAAAAACTATTCCCACATCATGTGTTTTGTACTATGGAGTATATTGACTGCCTGCTGGGGTTTCTCTACATCAGTGGTTCCCAAACTTTTTCATGTCAAGGACCCCCAAAATGACACTCATTAGCCCACGGACCCCCATTTGAAATAAAAGCCAAGGACCCCCATAAGATCAGATTGAATGGCTCTAGCTGCTGGCAGTGATTTTCAACCATTTTCATTTCAAGGGCCCTCGCGGTTTGGACCTGATTTCGGCTACAATCCCCTATTTAATGGCTTTTCTGTCTCTGGGACCCCAATGTATAATGTGTAAAATCACTGTTAATTTGTACAAATGGAACCAAATGGACCCGTTACAGTCCGAGTTACAGTCCCATAAGGGTCCATTTGGCTAAATTGGCTCCTAACAATTATTTAGCTGGGGACCCCTGGAACTACCTCAAGGACCCCTGGAACCACTGCTCTACATCACAGAGAACTAAGAGGACTACTAGAACACCAACCACTCCACAAATACAGCACTAACATGCACATTAACCACATGAACCCCATCGTGTGGGGGCAGACGTCTGGTCAAAATAGCAGATCTACAATCTCACAATGACAGTGCCATATTGGACAATTTCAGGTTGCTGTCGGGCAGCAGGTGCCTGCATACCGCTAGAGCGGTAAACAGGCACCAGAACTCTTCTCAGAGGAACCCACCACCATCCAAAGCATTTTGAAGTGAACATCAAAAAGGGACACAGAGGATACGGTTGATGATGCTGCGTTTGGTCGTGTACATAATGTAAACTATTTTCAATTTTTAATTAGATTTTTCTTTTTTCTATTTGTTTATCTTATCTATCTTGTCTGTCCATGAATACGTACTCTGCTGTTGTTGTTGTTGTTTGTATTTTAAGTTCTCTGTTTTATGTGCTGGCCATCAGATCCAGTACAGTACAGTACAGTACCACAACACAACTCTCTGGCTTTGTAAACCAGATGTCTTTGAGTGGTGGTTTGTACCACGCCACAGGACTGCTGATCGTCGACCGGGGGGGTCACACGTCACAGCAGGGGGTAGGCAGTATAGTGTTAAGTAACTAACATTTAGTATTGTCCTTAAGTACAATTTTGAGGTACTTTACTTGACTATTTCCAAATTCCACCACTTTTAATTCGTCTCCACTACATCCACATAAACATCCAAAATATTGTATCTTTACTCTACATTTATTTGAAAAGTTACTAGTGACTTATTACAAAATATACATTAGCCTACGGCCCTATCCATTTTGGCCATTTGAAAATAGCCAATCTACATGCCACGCATTGTGAGCTACAGTATAGATCGGCTATTTTCAAAAGATTTGTATACATTTGGAAACTTGTGAACGTTCTGCATAATGAGTACGTTCTACTTTGGAACTTAAATACATTTTGATGCCAATACTTTTCTATATAATAGGCTATATAATAGCCTATAATAGGCTATTGATTTTCTTTCACACCGGGGGGTAGGCAACCCTATAGGCATGAGTGGAAACATTGGCCCAGGGGCAGGGTGGTGATTCACTGGCACAAAGGCATAGGTTTGGAGAGAGAGGATTTCCCACAGACAAATCTTAGATTGCGTCATAAGAAATATATATATATATACATAGCAATATGAATATACCCCCCAGCAAATCGAGCCGTGGAATTAACCACAGTCCAAGCTGGTAGTAAAAAGGCAGGAGACCGGGAGGAAACGGTGCTACTTGTGCTGTTGTCTTCCACTCTTCAACTTCCACACACTGTCAAAAAGCCCAGACACTCAGATCACTCCCCGGCTCTTCAACAGGCGGAAGAGAAATGAACACAATCCCATTTCCCTCTCAACGGTCTGACTCGCCAATCTTCTGTCTCCGTCTACTTCTGCTCTGGTTTCTCATTCTAGTGTTGACTGCTTCTTTTCCCATCAATTTATTGTGCCTCTCTCTCTCTCTCTCTCTCTCTCTCTCTCTCTCTCTCCCCCTTCTAATGTTTCCTTCCACATTTCTCTGCATTTATCTCAGCTGCTTTATTCATTCTTCCATTCATCTCTTTCAAACTCACTCTCTCCATCCATCACCCTCCCTCTCTCTTTCCATCCATCTCTCCCTCTCCCTCTCCCTCTCTCTCTCCTCCCATAGACGTGTTTGATATGGTGGCAGCATAACAAATGAGGACGGCTGTTATGACCCATATGGATATGAAGCATCAACTGACGTTGAGAAAACACTAATGTTACCGCTGGCGAATTAATGACATTTTGGGCAGAAACAGACTGCGTAAATAAAACGGGGGCGACCAACTACAGAGCCACCTCCCTGACAACGTCGACGGCACAATTCGCTTATTTTTGGACCACACTTCTTATATGAGCAGATGATCCCAATGTTATTTTCCATAGAGAATCAAGTCAAGTCCAGTCCATAGCACATTTAAAAACAGCAAAACAATTATGACAAACAATAACTTCAAACTGTGTTAGACGCCAGACTAAAAAGGTGATTGTTCAGGTTGGATTTAAAAATCTCCAGGTATCTCCAAATCTCCAAATCTCCAGGAAATCAAACTCACGTGGCCCAGGGGATGAACCAAGTGACGTGAGGCTTCGGCACTCTATTAAAGACACTGTTGATTTTGGCAGCAAAATTGGATTTTAGTTTTAGCCATAGTCTCTTGAATAGTTTTCATTTCGTATTAGTCACATGCTAGTCGACTAAATATCTACAGTAAAGTTGGTTTAGTCGACTAAAATGTATTGTGCTGGGCTTTGATGGCGTTGTAATGACGTTTTTTACACTTGCTGAAAATAGACGATCCACAAGCTCACAATGCTTCACAGCAAGTGTAAAATTACTTATACTGGGTCTCTTGTCCACTAGTCCCTTCCTAACATTTTAGCCTAGTTGTTATT
>NC_137884.1:15174809-15262309 GCF_963924005.1 Protomyctophum bolini
CTGTACCGCAGTGGTTCTCCCTCAATCTCTCTCTCTCTCTCTCTCTCTCTCTCTCTCTCTCTCTCTCTCTCTCTCTCACACAGGACAGGAACTCAAGGAATTCACCTGGGAATGTATCCTGTACATTGTGAGAGCAGCGGTCGTTGTCGACGTGCCACAAACTGCTGGAGCGGGAGCTTTGCGTGTGCTGCGGTGGGATTTACGCTCCATCGCATGGTATCGCACAATGCCGGAAATAGCTGAACCGTTGGGAACCACTGCCCTACAAGATCGCCCTCCACACAGCTGATTCAAATGAATGATCAATGGCTCTCTGACCCTTACTCTATAGCAGTATAGCCCAACTCCTGCCCTGTGTTTCATTTGGACTGCATGCATGGCTGCTGCTGCTGGTGCTTGTTAAGTCACGTCAGTGCTTCATAATAAGCATTGGTCATTATTTTAATCCGCTGTAGCCTGTGTGGAGGCAGAGCCAGAGTTACGACATTGAGGGGGCAAAAAACTGTGAGCGCGAGCGCTGTTCATGCAGCCTGAACTGGGACAGGCTGGCGTTTGAAATACATTGTTTTCAACGAGGGCGGCGCAAATATGAGCAATTATAGGCATGTGTGCAACATGCCAACTGTTTTAAAGTATTGCACAGTGACAACTCTGTATTGTTTATGTTGTACTATTACAAAAATAATAATAATAAAATAAAGGGATTTAGGATCATTAAAGCTGGGCTGTTGCCTGAGTCCAATGCATTTCTGCCAACTTCCGGTCCAGGACTTGTCCCTATTCGCTATGCTCTTCGCCAATAGAAGTCTAGAAGAGCCGCCATTGGACTGGCCCCATGAAGTGAACAGAGTTGTCAGAACTCTGTCTTACTCTATGGCTCTGTGTGGAGGGAGATCTTGTAGGCCAAGTGTGCAGACTATTGTGACCCTTTTTGATTCATGTCAGGTTGTGTTCCCACATTATTGTTGACTGACACGGATCACTCACATGAATTGAATGACTGACAAAAGGAAGTGATGTCCATAAACCTTCCCCCAGGCTTAGGGTTAGGCAGTAAAGCTAATTGTACTGCCCTGCAAAGCCAGTGCAGTAACTACAGATGATAGTGGGTTTAAAAGGGTTTCAACTGGTCAGCCAAATGAGATATCGGCAAATAAGTGATATCACACTAATTGTAAATATGTTCTTGAGGTAATTGTTTATCCCCCAAAATCGAAATGGCTAATTTGACCTTTGGGATACACAAATACGTTGGTGTGTGTCCGTCCAAAGACGTAGTCAGTGCACTGTGGATAGGAATCGTATAGGGTATATATAGGCTATAGATGTATAGGGCAGCATAGGAAACCTGTGGATAGGAATCGGGTGTTTATAGTCGAGAGGCTGAAGTCATCCGGAGGGCATTTCAGCGGGAGAGCGTTTCTGCGGAGCGCTCCGATCGAACAATTCACGCTGAGCTCCTTCGACTTCACTTCCTACACTGTGTGGTTTGTGCTGCTTCATTGCATGTGTCTGTGTCTGTGTGTGCGTGTGTCCAGCTCAAGGTTAGATGCACATCGTATTGACTGTCAGTGCTTTCCCCGGTTTGTGTGTGTGTGTGTGTGTGTGTGTGGACAGAGAGAGAGATGCATTAGCACCTCAGCAGGGCACTCTCAATCTCATCTCCCCTCTACTCTAGCTTTTGGCTTTTGTCCCAGCGTGTGTGTGTGTGTGTGTGTGTGTGTGTGTGTTTGTGTGTGTTGAGGGGTCAGCCTCTCCTCTTGGCCCTTTTTGTCATTCGCTGACCTTCAGTAATGGGTTTAAAGCTCTCCCGATGTAAACAACATCCCCACGAACCGGGGCGTTATTATCAACCATTCAGAATCCATTCACAATTTCCGAAAATCGATTCAATATCAGCAGGAGTCGTAATCAATTTGTTAGATAGCAGAAGATTCACAGCTCTATACTTGTCAGCTTGTGTATCACCTATTTCCAGTGCACGATCTCCAACGGAGAGACAGATGGACAAACAGACAGACGGACAGACAAACAGACAGACAGGCAGACAGGCAGACAGACAGGAGGCATATGGTCCATTCAGGTGCTGTAGGGGGAGGTAAACCCATCAAAGAGCTCTCACATCAACTCCACTCAGCCGTGGATAGAGAGGGAGGGAAGGAGAGAGAGAGAGAGATGGAGAGAGAGAGAGAGAGAGAGAGAGAGAGAGAGAGAGAGAGAGAGAGGGAGAGAGAGAGGAGGGAGCAGGGTGTGAAAGGGAAATGATGAGAGATGTTAACAGATAAAGAGAGGAAGAGGTGAGGTGTGATATCTGAGGAAGAGAGAGAGAGAGAGAGAGAGAGAGAGAGAGAGAGAGAGAGAGAGAGAGAGAGAGAGGGCGCAAGACAAAGACGGAGAGCAAATGATATGTAAAGGTATAGCTCTGAGTCTCCACCAAACAGACTACTACAGATTTCTATACAGAGTGTATAGTATACAGTGCAGCCAAATGAAGTCTGTTGGAAGGTGTGAAAAAGAAGTTGCTAAATTAACCTGAGAGCTGATACTGACAGACAAATGGATATAACAATGTAGCCTAAGGACTTGATGTGTGTTTTTCAACAACAAGCCGCTGCGATCCGACGGTCAAAAGCCAACCGACTTGGATGCTTCCCTACAACTATGACCGCAGCGACACGACGGGACAGTGTACCCATCGCCTATTCAACAGCATATTTAACAGTGTACCCATCGCCTATTCAACAGCATATTTAACAGTGTACCCATCGCCTATTCAACAGCATATTTAACAGTGTACCCATCGCCCATTCAACAGCATATTTAACAGTGTACCCATCGCCTATTCAACAGCATATTTAACAGTGTACCCATCACCCATTCAACAGCATATTTAACAGTGTACTCATCACCCATTAAACAGCATATTTAACAGTGTACCCATCGCCTATTCAACAGCATATTTAACAGTGTACCCATCACCCATTCAACAGCATATTTAACAGTGTACCCATCACCCATTCAACAGCATATTTAACAGTGTACCCATCGCCCATTCAACAGCATATTTAACAGTGTACCCATCGCCTATTCAACAGCATATTTAACAGTGTACCCATCGCCCATTCAACAGCAGATTTAACAGTGTACCCATCACCTATTCAACAGCATATTTAACAGTGTACCCACCGCCTATTCAACAGCATATTTAACAGTGTACCCATCGCCTATTCAACAGCATATTTAACAGTGTACCATCGCCCATTCAACAGCATATTTAACAGTGTACCCATCGCCTATTCAACAGCATATTTAACAGTGTACCCATCACCTATTCAACAGCATATTTAACAGTGTACCCATCACCTATTCAACAGCATATTTAACAGTGTACCCATCACCTATTCAACAGCATATTTAACAGTGTACCCATCACCTATTCAACAGCATATTTAACAGTGTACCCATCGCCTATTCAACAGCATATTTAACAGTGTACCCATCGACCATTCATTTGGCTGCTGTGCATACTGTAGTGTAGACTAGAGCCTATTGAATTTCAATTGAACTGAGAGATAGAGAGAGAGAGAGAGAGAGAGAGAGAGATGGTTCATGGTCTCAGACAGAACTGAGAGAGAGAGAGAGAGAGAGAGAGAGAGAGATGGTTCATGGTCTCAGACAGCGGTAGTGAAAGGTTATCTGCAGCGTGTAGACGTGGTGGTGAGAGGAGTGAGGAGGACACAGTGTGTCTTCTTTCTGCTGACGCGACAGGAGCGATGCTGACCGCTTTCTGCTGACCACACGCCGTTATGAAACCCAGCGCGCCCCGTGTCCATGAAACCCACTACATAGCACACAGGAAGAGCCCCCAAAATAGTCTGTACAATGTGTGTGTGTGTGTGTGTGTGTGTGTGTGTGTAAATGGATAGCCCAGAAAAAGCCAAAGCTTGTTTCAATTGTGCAGCATAAAATAGTCACAGTAACACCCAACCAACAGGCAAACCGACGTAGCAAACCAAAGAAACTAAAGCATAAACAGTGTTAACACGATTATAACAAATTCAAAAGATGCTATTGGGAGCCAGGCACGGAAATATGAGGAGACTAACAGTGGTAACCAACAGGTCGGTCAAGATTAACATGTCGTTCTTCAAAGCCGTCACAGTCGATCACAAACAGGTTTGCGTACTGGGTGGAGGAGGCGAAATTGTTTCCGAGAAGGAAATTATTTTAGATGGAGTGGAGCCGCCATTAAAAAAAAGACGCACCCGGAAACTATAGTTGGACCCACGAGGGAAGAAACAGCCATCCGACAAGCTCATGACGTTAAACTTAAAAAGCCATGAGATTGTCGGCTTTAGATTTCCCAAATCGTAACACAGACAGAATTATTATTGATGAGAGATAATGTGCAGCCGGAGAGTGTGTGTGTGCGTGTACACGTGTGTGTGCGTGTGGTCAGGTGGAGGCTTGTACGGCTGACATTATACGCCGTAACATAAACCATCTTCACGGGCAAACAGTAATATTTAATTCACTCCACATCCCGACAGCGAGTAAAGGTGCGCTCTGTCTGGACACCAGTTCTGACACACGACTTGATGATCATGATGTCATAAACGTGAGCCCTGTAAACGTTTTGCGCGGTAGTAGCGCCGACGAGGCATTTAAAGTCCATCCGCCCGCCTCCGCTCGCTGTTAACGTTAATAAAGTCCATCCGCCCGCCTCCGCTCGCTGTTAACGTTAATATTTATTCAGCGTGACAGGCGGCTCGTCACCAGGCCATTACTAACGTCCAGAGAGAGAGAGAGAGAGAGAGAGACAATAAATTGCTGCTATTTGTCGCAAAGTGAATGCAAAACATTGAAATACTGCTGTAAAGTTTACACCGTTCATATAATGGATGTATAACTATTTCTGGACAGAAAATACACAATCTTTACAATGTTGTAACGTATAGTCTTCCCTCTAAGTTGCAATGTCACACAGCGGTGTCTACACATTGTCTTTATTCCCATTCAATTGTACAAGGCCTTCATTTTTTGGTTTGGATTGTTGTGTTCCACTAGCTTTGGCAAAGTAAACATATGTTTGCTCAAGCCAATAAAGCCCGTTTGAATTGAATTGAATTGAGAGAAAAGCCCGATTTACACTTCATCGTACGGCGATCGTGTTTCGGCCTTCGACGCCATCGCATGATAGAAAACGAATAGGACAAATAAGAGAGAGACAGTGAGATAGAGAGACAGTGAGATAGAGAGACAGTGAGATAGAGAGAGAGAGAGAGAGATGGACTAGGAGAAGATTAGACAGAGAAAGAGAGAGCCAGAAGGAACGGAGGGAGAGATGGAGAGTGTCAGAGAGGTGGAGGAGTGGCTATAAATCAGGCGTCCATTAGCGGAGGGGTTATAAAGTCAGTGGGCGGAGTCACCACCGCCTGTTATTGTTTTGTAGGTTTTATTTTATTAGGGGGCTGATGATGTCATCTAATGGTTTACAATAACTACATGGGCGGAGAGAGAGAGTGGCGGGGGGGGACGACGTTTGAAGTGTTTGCATGCCGTATGTCTGTCAGTGTATTGATCACCCGTTGTGCGCACGTGTGTGTGTGTGTCTCAGTGTGATCGGTAGTGTGTGAATGAGTGTGCGCAACGTGACCTCGAGTCAGCCGTTCTAAGAGTGAGTGAGCAGCCAAAGGACAGAAGATCTGCTGCCAAAAGGACCATGTGGGAGACACGCATGTACACACGCACACGCACACACACACACACACACACACACACACACACATGCTCACATATCCCAGGCTGCATTATTCTGTGATGTCAGCAGCTAGCTACTGTAGCAACATTGATATTGTGATATTTCTCATCACTCCCTGTTTGGTTATAATCAGGGGTGCACATAACTGGTGTGGAGGTGGTGAAAATAAATGCTGTGTGGCAGATCAAACTAAATGAGGCGCTCTTGCGTACCAACATTTTACTAGCTCTGGTGTCACGTAGGCCTCCTACAAATGTCTATCTAAGTATCTGTAAGTAGACTTAGAAATAAAACTAGTGTTGACTAATTACATTAGAAGTGGGCAGCACACCTAAACCTAACCTTAACCCATGTCTAACTAATGACTAGCCTAAACTAAGTATGCAGCCCAGTCTGTTTCTGTTGTAACCAAGCTGCCATGACAGTTGAAAGTGAACGTTGTTATGATGATACGGTTGCCGTTCAAAGCGCTAGTATGTAAACAAGAGCCACGTGGATTAAACACAAGCGTATATATGACATGGAAACCATGCATCTGTGACTTAAACAATGTACACTCTTTGGAATTACGTTAAACATGGAACCTCTGCAGCATTAGGTGAGTAGTTCATTGTATCGGTGAACTACTCACCTGCCGAATTCATGTGCAACCTCTTCCTGCTAAAGTAACGTTGTGGCACGCCATGTGCATATCTCTCTCTCTCTCTCAACAGGGCGAGCTGGCCCAGGATTAGACTCAGTCGAGGCCCCGCTGCGCACACACAACTGTCAGATAGCCAGGCGCTGTGTGTGTGTGTGTGTGTGTGTGTGTGTGTGTGTGTGTGCGTGCATACAAGGTGAGAGGAGAAAAAGGACACGGGAGCCCTCACTTCTCCACCCATCTGTCTGTCCATCCATCCATGTCATAATTATTATATAATCGTCTAATCGCAATTATTTGAGAATTATTTTGTCATAAACATCATAATCATTCCCATATTGAAAAGTGTTCAAACTATTTCAAAAATAAAACAAAGAGCATGAATAGTGGAAGTGAAGTGAAATGTATTTTGTATAAATTGTAAGTTACTCGTCACGTCCTATGCAACTTTTGATTAGGAAGCCTGAAAGGCAAACAGAATTTTAATTTGTATTCATTATGTTCCAATAAATAATCGTTACTCGCAATCATTTGAGAGACAATACATTGTCATGTAAAATGACCTAATGGGCAGAGCCCAGGCTATATCCATCCATCCCACATGGGGAGATGAGAGGCAGCCGAGGGGGTCCTACTCCTGGCTGCTCCTCTGCAGGACGCCAGACCCCTGGCTTATCCTCTACACACACTGCACTAATGTGCTTTAGCTTGGGGCTTAGCTTCTGTCATGCACACAGGCACGCATACGCAGGAACACACAGACACTCACGCACAGTCACACTCCTCGCGCACACACACACACACACACACACACACACACACACACACACACACACACACACACACACACACACACACACACACACACACACACACACACTTTGCTTTGGGGGTGGTGTCATATATGGTCATAACAATGGCCACACATGTCTTGGCTGACACTGACCACAGGACACACAGAAACATCGGCCTCGAAGCAGCTTTAGGGGGAAAAAAATGTTTCAAAGACCGACTCTTCCTGAAATAACAAAATGAAAACAATATGATAGGATGCAAACATTTTACATTTCTGAATACGACACAAAAGCTTGTCTCAGTCAGCCATTTTATACTCTGTCATATGATAAATAGGCCTACCTGAAAATAGCTGATCTACAAGCCCACAACCAGCCATTATGCCATATGAGCATGTACTGTACGTCTGCTATTTTTGCTAGAAGAATTAGATTTATT
Source organism: Protomyctophum bolini (assembly GCF_963924005.1). Classification (NCBI taxonomy): domain Eukaryota; kingdom Metazoa; phylum Chordata; class Actinopteri; order Myctophiformes; family Myctophidae; genus Protomyctophum; species Protomyctophum bolini. Next base: position 15,182,444 of record NC_137884.1, read on the forward strand.
TTTGAAAGATTCACATGCCCCAAATATGGACGCCCATGTTGAAAGTGGCGTTTCATTTTTGTAATGTAATTTTGTCACAGCTGATCTGACTGTCAACAATCAACAAGACCACCTTTCAAGCAGGCGTGATTCAGACAGGTTCATGAACCGGTCGTGAGTGGATGATATGGCTACGGCATGTTGTAGTATTGTTTTGCAGTCAGCAATCTCCCGGAACTTCCTTTTCCCTCAAACCGATTTTTCTCAATAAAAGCTACAGGCTACGCAAGCTTTTATTGTTATTCTTCCGGTTTGAGGGAAAAGGAAGTTCCGTTTGATTGTTCCTGCCTGATGACTACAAAACAATACTACAACATGACGTAACGATATCATCCGCTCCCGACCGGATCATACGGCACTTTTGGAACAGAGACTGTGTATACAGTATCGTTGGGGGGGGGGGGAACAAGCCTCATTACGTTCCAGTAACAGGCCAGATTATCATCTGATTCTGTGAACGTGCTGGTCCATCAAACAGAGTCCTGCAGCGATATGCTGACGGGAGCTGCATTCGTTCAGCCGCCTGGGGGATGAGAAGCATCGTCTAAAGTGTAACTGCAGTAAAGGAACGTGCGTTGGGCTGAGTGAGGGTCTCAATGTGTGATGTATGATGGAGGATGCTGGGAGATACCAGATAGCACTGCTCCCTAATAATACAGAACCCCTGAGGGGCTCTCCCCTCGCTACACACACACACCGATCCCCTTTCAAGTGAAACACACAAATTCACTTCCTCTGTCACACACACACACACACACACACACACACACACACACACACACACACACACACACACACACACACACACACACACACACACACACACACACACACACACACACACACACACACACACACACACACACACACACACACACACACACACACACACACACACACACACACACACACACACACACACACACACACGCTGCAGGAACAGCCAGCTCAGCTGGTTTGCCTGAAAGCCAATCTGCTATACGACTAACGTACGGCCCTCCAATCCCACTCCCCAATTCCCCCAGTACCGTCCTCACATCCTAACAGACAGACAGACAGACAGACAGTACCGTCCTCACATCCTACCAGACAGACAGACAGAACAGTGCTCACATCCTACCAGACAGACAGACAGTACCATGCTCACATCCTACCAGACAGACAGACAGTACCGTGCTCACATCCTACCAGACAGACAGACAGTACCGTGCTCACATCCTAACAGACAGACAGTACCGTCCTCACATCCTAACAGACAGGCAGACAGACACCACATCTCTGCATACGAACGGGCAATCCATCGCCGCATCAAAAGGGAGTTTCAGAACATATTGCTAGTTTGACCACTTCAAATGCTCTAATCTTAGAATACTATGGTAAGCAGCCTGTCTTAAGAGACAGGCTGCTACGTTCTTTATCTAACTCAACATGACGGCCAGATGGTGCATAAGAAATTAGAAATAAGCAACATAGTAACATAAACATGCTTCACACTGAAACCCTCCTTCTCCCTCGGGCTGCGTGATGTGCAGGCTTACAAACATAGCCTTCTCTGGCTAACGTCTTGCCATAGCCCAAGAGAGGATGGGACCCTCTGATTTGGTTCAGAATCATACAGGCTATGCCGTTTCAGACTGAAATGTACTAAATAAGAACAAAATGCCATTTCAGCACAACTTGCATCCATCGTGTTCCTACCTTCTTGACGCGTCCGCTCTTGGTGCCCACAAACACCAGCGAGTGGTTCTTGTAGACGTAGGCGATGACCGAGGTCATCTTGTCGATGGCGTCCGAGAACAGGGGCTTGCCGCGCACCATCTCCGACACGCCCAGCGGGGCGTTCATGTCCAGGCCGCAGAAGTCGTCGTCGATGGTCAACAGCTGTTGAGGAGGACGAGAGCAGAGGAGAATGAAACGGTTACATGCCGTCAACGCAAACACGAATGCGGTGCATGTTCACTTGAGTGGTTTGTGCGATCGGTTGCGTGTGTGTGTGTGTGCGTGCGTACGTGCGTGCTCGTCGGCGAGAGGGACAAAGGTGGGGACGTCCTGTCCTTATGCAGCATACAGTAAATGCACAACCCAAATGAGACAGCACGGTATACGGCACAGTCCTGCAGGCATGGGGGCGGGTCTGACCCGGGTTCTGGGGTCCTGAGGTGAGGAACAGGACCTTTCACGAGGGACCTGCAGGCAGATGGAGGAGTCTGCAGAGGTTTGGACCTCTCCTGCTCTGGTACTGATTCTAACTGACAGCCTGGTATTTATACACTCTGGACCCAGGCCTACACATGACCTTGTGCGCGTGCGCGCGTTTGTCTCCTGTGTGTGTTTCAACTGCCATGTTTCAAACTGTCAGATGTTACAGCTAATACACTTTGTGGCAGTTCACCCTACATAGCCACATACACACTACACAATAGCCAGAACACATGTTAACTTAGTTTGGTGGGTGCTGCACACACTGAGGTATATTCCACAGCATTTGATAGGCTTCCTGTGTTATTTCTCCCATAAATTATAACATAACAAAAATAAGGTCACATTAAAAGTTATTATTTATTGTTTAAGTTGTAGATCATGATGATATGTGGCTCCTCCGAGAATAGGGATGCTACGCTAGGGTTTAAGTGGATTACACCTTCAATTCGGTGGTGACTGTGTTAGGACGCCATTAGTATTATTCAATGTGGACATTATTCCCACAGAAATCCACTTAGGTCATAAAACATGTTCTGAAGGCTCTGCCAATCACGGTGGCAAGCTGGTCACTAACGGGGAAATAACTGACTGTCGAGAGTGGATAATAACAGTATACGCCGGGAACTAAGTGGGCGACATCTCACTATTGCAGCTCAACAATGGCCTTTGCCGTGGCTATGATTTCAATACAATCAATAATCAGACATATTTGTCCAAGTACTCCTGCTGTCCTACTCCTGTCTGTCTGTCTGTCTGTCTGTCTGTCTCTCTCTCTGGAATAGAGCAGTCATTGTGTTGCTGCTGGCATGTGGTCAGAAGTGAGAGATGGAGATGAGTGAGAGTGACCTGATTCTGCCTCGGTGTCTCTGGCTCTGGTCCAACCCCTCCACCCCACCCTCTCTCTGTCCTGTGCCTTCAGGGACGGGACCTCTGTGTCTCTCCACAACAGGTCTTTGGCAGTGCAAGCCCTCAATAACACTAACGTGCACACGCACGCACGTACGCACGCACTGACTAGTGCCAAAGAGACAGAGATTTGATTTGAACCGGAAAATAAAGAAAGGAGACCGCCGTGGAGTTTGTCCAAACTGACCCAATAAGAAGAAGTTTGAACAAACAGACCCATTCTGTGTGACCCAATAACAAGACAGAACGGTCTCGCTAGAGAAGAGATGAATGTGGGGCACTATATATATATGTGTGAGCAAAGGACAAGCGGTCAACGTGACATTTGTGTAAACGGGGTTAACCATACTGCAGTGACGGAAGAACCACACGGCCAGTCATTATGGCAGGAGGTGTCATGGGACTGTGTTGGAATTTATTTCGATGTGCTGTTGGCGACAACATAATGAACGTGTGTTGTGTGTGCTGTGTGCTGTGGTGTGTGTGTGGTGTGTGTTTCCCTGAAAAGGCCCTGACAGACACACACAGCGCGCCTTTTTGATGAGATGGCCCCCGGCCTGCGTCAGCACTGTGATTGGCACTAGAGTGTGGTCTTAAACAGTGGGTCCAAGACCTCAGAGGGTCCTTGTAGATCTGCTATTTGTCTGTAGACGGACAAAGGCAGCCCAAGTACAGAGTGAAAGGTCAAGTTTACTATTGACGGACATGAATCCAACACTGATGAGAGTGCTGTCAAACAAGTCTATGAAGCCATCTGTAATTATTTCAATCTATGAACAAGTTTTCAGCAAAATTGTGTAGAGTATGTAGTGGTGGATCTCTGCTTCATCCCTCTCTCAGCTAATGGGGTCCTTGGCCTGAAAAAACATTGACAGTCTAGACTAGATGTTGGAAAATCACACAGCAGGGTGTCTGCGATGAGGCGAGGACGCTTTCATTTTTTATCACACAAAGAAACCATGGCGCAACTCTCTATACACACGGTGTAATAGCTCTCGCTCGCACATGCACACACGCACACAGCCACACACACACACACACACACACACACGTGTGTGCAGGTGTTGTTGCATTCAAAACCACTTCCACCTCTTCCATCACGGAAACTTCAACCTTGGCAGCGACCTGAAGTTTATTCATTATCATCTGATGACCTGTCACTTAGCTACTCCCCCCCACCCCCCGCCCACACACACATTCACTCTTCCATTCACTCTCCCATTTCCTATCTGATAGCCCCAGTTAACCTTTGAACCTCAGGGGTGATGAGGCTTCTTGGCAACCGATGGTAACAATGATGAAAATCTACTAGCCCGTCCCCAGTCCTGCTCTCCCTCCCTCCCTCCCAACCCCCCCCTCTCTCTCTCTCTCTCTGTAAGGTTACTGATTGTGTGTGTCTCGCGCGTACACGCGTGTACTTCATGGCTGCTTGCGCGCGTGTTAGTGTGTGTGCGCGGTGCATGTGCATGTCAAAGGAAGAGAGAGTGTGTGTGCTATAGCAGCCATCACCGGGGACAACCCCCTGCCTGTCTAATGATGCATGGTTTGACTTACAGAGTGCTCTTAGATTTCGACCATGTGACCGAGGGTCTTAACACAACACCATTAGTCTTTACCACAGTGGCTATAGCCAGTGCTATGCTAGCAGTAAGAAGAGTATACTGTAGTGTAGAATATATAGATACCTACATTTCTACATTTCTATAGTGAATGGCTATAATACATTTTGGGATGTTCCTTGACATGAAAATGTCATGATTATCACTGGTTTAAAAAAAACATTTAGGAAACTAGCTCAGATAAGCAACTATATACACCTTAGAAACAAGCTCAAAAATACACAACCCGCAACTACCAATATTTAAAAGCAACTTTACAGGAAAAACTGTCGCTTATAATAACACTGCTCAGTACACCTCAGCTCTGTGTGACATCTCTCTCTCTCTCCCCCACTCCCTCCCTCGGAGACCCCCTTCACGTATGACACATTGTTGACCTAAATGCAGGTCTTCCATCGATCACTCACTGCCTCCCATATAAACCTGTGTCGCAGCCTCCAGCTCAGCTTTGGCCCAATGCAGCCACCTTCCATTTGTCTAATGAAAGCAGCACCAGCGCAGCCTGAGGCCTTCTTGTTTTCTGATGACGATGAAGGTGATGGAATGCAGTGAAGTGTTATCTGGAATGACCTGCCGAGGACCCTTCCCGTTCCCAAAGCGGCCACTCTACCTCCTGAGCCACTGCTGCCCCTAAGATACTCCAAGGAGCTCGACTCCTATATACACCCAAACTCAAAACTAACCTAAAATAATTCCTTTATTTTGATTAACTCCTTCAACATCTTGATAGTAGAATCCTCTGACGCACTTTCTCTGTAAATTATCGTATGCTTATACTGATCGTTACCCCAATGTTTAGTAGTATATTCTGTATTGCATTGTATTACCTTGTATTCATTTATATTATACCTGTTAATGATGAACAATGGAAAAAAGGTCCCTTGTGGCATTACCTTTGACTGTACTGTTAATAAGCATGTTAATAAAGTATTCAATCAATCAATCAATCAATTAAAGGGCTGTAGGGTTTAAGTCCAGTTACTTACAGTAAGCTTGGAGATTGAGGCTACTATACTACAGTAGTCCTGTTGTAATTTAACGGTAACACTGATAAGACGAGAATCAAACGATCTCCCGCGCCTTCTTTTTTTGTTTTTTGCTAAATCCACTAAACACATCTGCAGATTCTGCACGCAGAAACGTCCCTCGGTGCCCGTCGTTATTGCAGCCGCCGTTAAAAGATTCAAGCTTGGCTTTTGGAGATAAAGTAGTGTGTCTACTTTGGTTTCATAATTGAGTTCTTATCAGCCTTGGCGAGTCCAATCGCTCATATAGAAACAGAATCTCGGTGCTATTTATTATACTGTGTATCACGTTTCTCACATTCTCCACCAAATGTTCAAATCAGTGAGCATGGTCATTACTTTTCCTCAAACCAGAATGATAACAGGTGTGGATGGATGCTAACTCATAAACGCTATCTTCATCTAGCCATCAGGACAGAGCCCCTCCCGCTTTTCCTCAAACCAGAATGATAACAGGTGTGGATGGATGCTAACTCATAAACGCTATCTTCATCTAGCCATCAGGACAGAGCCCCTCCCGCCCCCCCCCCCCGTAACCCCCTCCCGTCGCCCCAGACATGTGTTTGAAAGAACTGGAAACTGGTCCAATCAGGCAACCACCCCCCCAACCGGTGTTGCCAGATTTCGCGAGAAATAAGCTACCGGGTCCATTAAAACAAGCACAAAAGAAGGCTATATGTATGGCGATATAAGAAAAACTGGTTTTAACAACATTAGGAAACAAGCCCACAGAAGCAACTACAAATCGGAAACAAGCCCAAAAATCACAACCCATAATATAGCAATAACATTACAAGTGACTTTACAGGAAAAACAAGCCCAATAATAATATAATAAGCTGATATGGCAACACCGCCCCTAAACCCACCGCCCCACCCCACACTGTGAAGCTATTAATCACACACACACACACACACACACACACACACACACACACACACACAGTCCCAAGCCACTGTTTCAAATCCATCCGTAACAGCGGAAAAATAATGACTATTCCTCAGCACCATTATTCTCTTATCAAAAACCATAAGTCATCTTTGGCTTTTTTTTCCAGTGACGGGCCGACTACGACTATTCGTCTCAGTGTACATACAGTACTGCTGCGTGGAAACATCACACGAGCACAAACACACACACATACACACACACAAACACACACACACACACACACGAAAACACGTGTAGACTCACAAAACATGACAGCCCCATCTGCATGCAATCACAGAACCCTGCACGGTAGCATGTCTGAGGAGTATACAGTATAAAGCATAACAGATGAAACCACGTTGACTTGCTTTTCTTTTTAGATTTAGACGGCGCACCGCTGTGATTTGAGAGATGCACTTGTAAAACATTCGAATAGTGAAAACAGCCGATGCACAAGCTCACATGTGTGAGCTTGTAGATCTGTTATGTTGACTAATTGTGTGTGACGCCGTAGTGTGATTGAGTTGGGTGTTAACCAACCACACTGGTGTTTCTGCATTCACTCTGTGTGTGTGCGCGCGTGTGTGTGTGTGTGTGCGTGCGTGTGAGATTATAGGACTGGTGTGTGACTGCAGTCTAGATACTCATTTCCATCTTCATCTCTCTCGCTATTTGTTGCTCTTTGATTCTTTCTTCTCTACCTCGCCTCTCTGCATCTTTCTGCATGAGGACATTCTGTACGAGATCAGGTGCACGCACGCACGCACACACGCACGCATGCACGCACAGGCCTGCTAAAACCTGCCGTCTTGCACCCTGTCTCACAGTGGTTTTCAAACTGTGGGTCGGGGCCCCCATGCATGCAGGGGGTCAGTGGGTCATGTATGTATTTTTTCAATCTCTCAACAGTAAACATAATGTAGACTATGGATGATACATATTACCGTTGGTGCGTAACACACTGAATCAAAAATATTCCAAAGGGAACAGCATGTGGAAATGTACACTTGAAATAAACGCTTTGTTCCGAACATACTTCTAAATCAGCTATCATATAGACCAAAGAACACATGCTCTGTACTCTACACACACACACACACACACACACACACACACAGGGACTCCTGTGGGGATTTAATTTAGAGTCAACTAGTTGAATTCAGGTGTTTTAAATGAGCATTTCATTGTCTCGGCTGAGAGAGCAGCAGTCGTCGTGAATGTGCTACAAATTGCCGGATTGGGGGAGCTTTGACGCACGCAGCGCATGGCAGTGGAAATCATCTGGAGGGCATTTTCAACAAGAGAGCGCGTTATTTCTCTGCACCACACTGATTGAATAGTGCTACGAACCCAGGAGAGTCTGTGCTATAGAGAGAGCTGTCACCGCTGCGAGATTTAACTCCCCTTTGTATGGAGCCCATGGGACTCTTTCCAAAAAACTGTCACAAAGATTAGCATTGAAGAAGTACAGTACAGGGAAAGGCCTGTACGCGTGTATGCAGTGCGCGGCAAGCGAAGTCGTGCGATTATCCATCCTGGCAGATCAATGCCGTTGATAGGAGCGTGAAATGGAGGGCATTATATATAGCATATGTCACAGTGTTGTCCGTTCATGTCGTCTCTGTCGGGTGGAAACCCCTTATGTCCAATATTATAACTTTTTGTGCTTGTTCGTGAATGAAATGAAATGCCTACTTGATCATACTGCAGCATCACAGTTAACTTAACCCATGCTTTAGCTATTGAAAAATAGCAGATCTACAAGCTCATAGCGCGGCACTACGAGCTTGTAGGTCTGCTATTTTTGAAAAATCGAAGAACAACTGACAAAGAAACATAGCTTTTTCAGAAAACTGTCATTTTTAGAATCTGATCTCAGGTCAAAATGGGTTAAAGCATAAAAGTGGGCAAATCTGCAATCTCGAAGCGTGGTGTGAACCGATGTATTTCGAGCTTGTAGATCTGCTACTGAAAAGTAACAGTTTTGTACACCGACAGAGATGATATGCTAAGAGGGAGGGCCAGGAGATGTTTCTTTAGGTTTATGGAAGTCGCTTTACAAACCTGCTATTTTCGCTATGTTCTCAAAATAGCCAGCCTATTCTGAAACCCAGAATTGAACGTTCGACATGTTGACCATGACCTTAGTAACCCAAAGAGAGACAATGTATCTACTTCACTGAACGTTATATACCGGTATACTGGTTTTTTCAGGTATACTAACACAATTAAAAAGGTGTCTCTAATAGCCAGTGAGCATTTAAACGTGATTAATTAAGGAGGCGCTAAAAGAGTTTATCATCATGACATTAATGTAATGGCTGCTGTTGAAAATGGTGCTCTGCGGTTTCATGTAAATCATTAATTATAAAACAGTAATTTCCAAGCAGTAATAGCCATTTGCAAGATTAATAATGTCTTGACTATACTGTATATTCAAATCAATGCAACCCCTCCTTGGTGAAAAAAAAAGTGCTGCTTTCTATGAATAACATTTAGGGCATTATGTTATGCTTTAGCTATTGAAAAATAGCAGATCTACAGGTTTGGAGGGAACCCTTGTCATAGGTTAAAACCTGAAAGGTTTGGGGGGAACCCTTGTCATAGGTAAAACCTGAAAGGTTTGGGGGGAACCCTTGTCATATAATAGGTAAAAACCTGAGGTAGGAATAAGATGTGAGACTGAAGTTGGGAAGATGAAACGGTGCTGTGACTGAGAAAATAAAACTGGAGATATATCAATAAATAAGCAAACCCTATACAGTCACAAAAACAATCACAATGTGTAATATTGAATAGGACCGCAATGTTTCCACTTGAGGGCAAGGAAGCTTCAGAATGGTCCCAAAACAATCTTTCATCATGTTCAAGCTGATTAATGCCCTAAAACTCTCATTTCTGAACATTGTTTTATTAATTCAAGTTGTAGAAAACAGAATGATGGTAGAAACACGGAAGAAAATAAAGAAAAGAAATAGGAAAAAAAGTATTATATTAAGTAATACTTTACATTGGCTCAATATGTGTACAACACATAACACAACACTTCAGTCTTAACTTGAAGCTGCATGGTTTCCTGCAAGTGCTGAAAGTTTTACCATTGAGCTCAGGGGATAAATCTAATCATGACCTTAAGGTCAAAATTCATGTCAGATCCTGTGTCTAGGTGAGACAAATTTACATTTTCATTTCATATTCATGAAAAAAAAGTTACATTTTTAAAAAAAAGGCACAAATTGCAGATCTCTAAGCTTTCAATATATGACACGTTTGGCGCTCCTTTTTTGTGACCCTGTAATATGATGAAGTAGGGCATTCATTTACCAAACACTGTACTTGGGGCCCAACCTTTTTCCCCGTCAACACCAATTCTCTCTCAAAAGAAATAGCCGATCTACAAACTCGCTTGCAATCGGCCGTTGTCGTATCGTGGGTTCATGTGGTTGAATTATGTATAACGGTCCGTCATCTGCTGTAAACATATTTATGGATATTTTATGGTGTGACTGGAGGCTAGAAGCTGTCTGGAACAGAGCTCGTATGTGTGTGAGAGTGTGAGTGTGTGTGTGTGTGTGTGTGTGTGTGTGTGTGTGTGTGTGTGTGTGTGTGTGTGTGTATGCCCTCAGAGGTGGACCAATCACAGTGCATGCGGCTAAGTGCATGATGTCACTAAAACGGAGGCATAAATCCTCACTGGCGTAAAAGTCAAACGTGTGAAGAAGAGCGTGAATGTTGGGGTCTCGTTTGTTTACCTGATGCCCTATATGTAGCTTCAATGTGCAGATTGTCTGTGTGTTTACCTGATGCCCTATATGTAGCTTCAATGTGCAGATTGTCTGTGTGTTTACCTGGTGCCCTCTATGTAGCTCCAATGTGCAGATTGTCATTTCAATAGTATGTTGTTTAGACACATGCTACGCTCATCGTTTACCTGCTATACTAGTTTAATGATCGGCACTATACTGTCTCTCTGCTTTGTATGCCTTGCCTTGCTTATTTTAAGTTTCCCTGGACAATAGCATTCTCTAGATTCCGAAATGGAAAATCGTAAGTGGTTAATACTTAATAAAAATAGTTCAAAACAGGCTACAAATTCACTAACTATTTTGATTGCACATTGTAAGTTGCGCAGCCAAAAAAAAAAAAGAGAAATTGAAAGCAAAAGCATTTAAAACAAATCACATTTTCAGGCCAGTGGAAGGAGCGCAGACACTGGTATAATCACAGAATAATGATATTGGAAAACATCCTTTCTGACCTTTACCAAGTGGTATCACGGATGGAGATTTAATTAGAGAGCCAGCTATAGGGCTAGGGGATGTCTGGGGGGTGTGTGTGTGTGTGTGTGTGTGTGTGTGTGTGTGACGTGTGTGTGTGTGTGTGTGTGTGTGTGTCTGTCTGTGTGGGGGGGGTCTGGAGGTTCTTAATGAGTCCACTTTCTCTCTTCCTCAGGATGTGGCCTAGACAGAGTCATAGTCATCATCCAACCAGCCGCTGATCGAGAACGCAATCAGTGGGTGTCAGGGCTGATGTCACGCCTACCTAGTTGTGACGTTATATAAGGCGTTATATAAGGCATCTTGCCAGAATTGTTCTCTGTCGGATTATAATCTTCAATCTAGTCTGTATGAGAATCTAAAACTAAGCCTTGCGATTTAAGTTTTATTAACTTGTCCATAAAGATAAAGATATCGCCAAGACCTAACTTCGGATTATACCAGCTGGTCAGCACTTCCCGCTCTTGTGACCAAGAACATTCTCAACCCTTACAGTGGGAAGGAGAGATCAAGATGGCCGACACTAGGCGCTTGGGTGGCGTAGTGCTAAAATGACTGCCGCCCTCCAACCGCAGAGGTTGTGGGTTCGAATCTTACGGTGATGGTGCACCCAGCTTAGTTGGGCGTCTACAAAAAACGTGTTTGGGGGAGGGAAGCCGGACAGAGAGGGTGATATTTGTCACTGCATGATGTGCTCCTATACGGGCTAGGGAGGCACCGGTCAGTAGGGAGTGGAGTGACGGGAGGAGTAGGACGAACTAGGCTCTACGTCTACGCCCTCCTGATGGGGCTCCTCACTGGTAGATAGCAGTAGGATACAACAGCAGTGACAACACAGAAATGATGTGTGGGGACTGGGAGTAATTCATTTGATAAATTGTGGAGAAAAACTAAACAAAGGAGAAAAAAGATGGCCGACACCTGAGATGAGCTCAAAAGCTGCAGGGTTGGCAACTTCTTTTTTAAGTTTGGGGGGGAGAAGAAAGAAAGAGAGGAGAGGTGCAGAGAAAGAGGAAGAGAGAAGAGGGGACTCTGAGACACAGCAGAGTAATCTAATTAAATGGAATTAATTCCAAGTGGGGAAAGTCGACTGCGGATGACAAATGTGGAAGAATAGCCCGTAGCATGTTAGCTAATGACATGTAATTAATGATCATTAGAGAGGAGAGGACGAGAGGCGGCCGGCGTTGTGGATGTACGAGCCGCGCGACCTCGTAATTTTCTCCTGCCACGCTCTCGCCGTCGATGAAAGACAATCTGAAAATACCACACTGTGTGTGTGTGTGTGTGTGTGTGTGTGTGTGTGTGTCCGCGCGTGCGTGCGTGTGAAAGAGCAGAACCATCTCCAATCTCCATGTATAGAAGGGGGAAAAAGATTGCAGTAAAATCCTTGGTTTTCATTTAACTTAAAAACATCTACAGTAAATCATGGGTCTTCAACAGGGGGTCCAGGACCCCTAGGGGGTTCTCAGAGTTACTACAGTGGGTGGGAAGGAGACTAAGTATAGAGTGAAAAGCAAAAGCATTGAGAGCTTAAGTCGTTAAGTCGTTAAATGTCTGAAAATAGGATATTAAGACGAATCCAACACTGAGTCTATGAAGCTTTCTATGAAATCTATGAAAAGGCTTAATGTGCAACACAATTTATTACAATTTATCCCCACAAGTAGTGGGGATCCCTCAGGTGTCCTTGGGATGAAAAACATTATATAAATGGAACCAAATGGACCCGTAATGGACCATTTGGGAGCATCTAAGGATGCTGTTATTGTTGTGCGTTTGTGCTGACATCGTGAACAGCGAGCAGCAGACGGCGTTTCCTGTTGTTTTTTTTCCAATAGGTCACATGTCACTTGACAATGATCTATGGATGCAGGTAGCATGATGTATGATGCAGGGCATGTGCGTCACACTGATACTGTTGAGCATCAGCATTATGAGGCTCAGCCAAGCGTAGCCACTCTCCTCCCAATCTGTCTGTCTGTCTGTCTGTCTGTCTGTCTCTCCATCTCTCCCTCTCTGCCTTTCCACCTGCCCATCCTTTGTTTGCGTCGGATGTTTTATATCATAAGTTACAAAAACATTTCATTCATAGATGCTGTTCTGTGATAGATTCCCGGTTTTCTTTTTTTTAACCCATTTTCACCTGGGAACGATTCTGGAAATGTCTTCTAAATCATCTGACTGTTTTCTTGAAAACGCAGTTTTTCTATGTCAGTCGTTCTCAAACACTTTCATGTAACTTTTCACGATTCTTCAAAAATAACAGACCTACAAGCTCGTACTATGAGCTTGTAGATATGCTATTTTTCAATAGCTAAAGCATTACATAATGCAACACCAAAAGGGGTTCCCGCGCAAAATGGGTTAAATGGTTACAGCAAGAACCACTTATATGGAAGAGAAGAAGCTCTCATTTCAGAGTGAGGATCATCCTACTGCTTCTCACCTCTACAGCACAGGTCTAACAAAGTGATTCCACATCTCTAGTTGTTCTAAAATAAGCGCCGTGCGTGTGGCTGCCAAGCCAAACCCCGATGGGAGCAATTTATATCTCGACTCGTTCAACTTCCAGTTCAATGTTGGAGTAGAAAACTGGGTCGGTGCCAGCATGTCTTACATTCCAAGAGTATTTCAAGTGAATGTACAAGAAGCTGCATGGACACGAGCTGTGAAAGAGTTCGAAACATGAAACGTCTTTGAAATTGACTTGTCAATTTTATTGCTAAGCCGCAGTTGCATGTCTAAAGCTAGGGGGCTAATATGAGAGAGATGATGAAAAGGGAGAGGAGAGCATCAGTTTGACTCTAGAAAGAAGACAATATCGTATTAATTATTTCTGTGACAGCTAGCTATTAGCGTTTATGAAGTTCCCAGTGCCACCATCCGCGTTCACTTTAAGAGAAGGAGTTTTCCCGCCCCCCCGCCCCCCACACACACTCACTACAAACACTTTAGTATCATTGGCACAACCACATAACGTTTACCTCTCGCCAGAAGCATTTACATCTCGGGTACAAAGGCACAAATTACATCCAAATTAGCATAGCAACCGGACAAATGTTAAAAGCTGCCGTGGGACTCAACCATTATACAAACAGAGTATACGTTGCCATTACGTTGGGGTCGTATACGGACCTGGCTGATAAGATCGCATAGCGTCCCCTATCGGCGTATATATACGGACCCGGCGCAAAAATAATTTATAAATAAGCCTAGAATCTACACAGACATACTTAAACTCTGTACACTCTATAACATTGGTTCTCAAGAATAGAGCCTGGGGTCTCCCAGGGGTCCTTGAGGGTGTTCCCCAGAAAAATGTGTCATTCCAGCATCACAATCTTTTTTAACCACTTTATCCATTATACATTTCCAGATCTACAACCTCACAGCGCATTGCTTCGTGCTACTTTTGCCATTTTTGAATTTGAATCCTGAAAATGAACAATTTTGGCAACAGAGACGATATATGGTTATGTCTGAGTCATAGTGATGGGGCAGTGGTCCCCGCCCACCCACTAGCCAATTAGCTGATCTACAAGCTCACAAATTCACAATGCATCCCATTGTGACACGTTGTGAGCTTTGCAAGATCTGCTGCAGTTTCGACTATCTTTTAAAATCATTTTGGAAATATTTAAGAGTTTCAGAAAATCTTTTGAAAACATGTCTTTGTTTTTTGAGGTGCGCTAGCTCCTCCAATGTTTGGCTTTCGGAAAATACGTCATATGGCAACCTATAACATATATAGGCTATAGGATATGGACTTTTAATGTTTGTTTGGAGCACTTTAAGCAAAAATAGAGTACGGTGTTTGTTTAAAGAAGTAAGGGCGACCTTCACACAAAGTGTTGTTTTCTTTAGCACAATGACTCAAAGAGAAAGCGGTGCTCATTTGAATGCAGGTGTATATATGTCTGTGTGATAATGAACTGAACATGACCTACAGTTCATAGGAAGCCATATGGATGTTATTTTAAAAAAACAAATCCCAGGGTGCCAGGTGGCTCAGGCTGTTAATTAGTTAGTCATGGCTGCTGGTACACTGTACGTGTACGACTGTCAGAGTCATCATGAGATCACCTCTGCAGTTCACATCACACTCTCTCTTAAGTCCTTTGTGGTTTCCGGACTGCATGACCGATCGGTGACAAGCGAAAACACACTGAAAGATTTCACCAGGATGTGATATATATATAGTTCTGTACAGACGCAATACATAGACATGCAATATACGTTTTTGTTTTGTATTACTGTGCATTTTAACGTTTCATTTTTTTTTATCATATCGTTGATGTCCGGCAGAATCATACTACAGCGTCACACAAAAGCGTCAATAAAAACTGCGTGAAGCGTCTCATTTCGAGCTATGGTCGCAATTACATTACTGCCGTTAGCTGTGAAGTCATGCCAGGATACAATATGTTTTACGGACAACATGTGGTTAGAATCATCACGGCACACGAAAGTGAATGTAGAAGCTTCCGTGTGCAATGTGAATGTTGGCGTGTGCATGCGCACATGCATGCTCTGCACAGCCAGCCTAATGAGGTAGGGTGGGGGTAATTGGACGAGGGAAAAAGAAAAGTACGAGAGAAATACTTGAAGGGAGAACGGAGTTGGGGAGAGAGACAGACAGACAGACAGACAGACAGACAGACAGACAGACAGACAGACAGACAGACAGACAGACAGACAGACAGACAGACAGACAGACAGACAGACAGACAGACAGACAGACAGACAGACAGACAGACAGACAGACAGACAGACAGACGCAAGATAAAGCGTAAGAATGAGTGACAAACCAAGTAGAGAGAAAAAGCTATCTCTGATAGAAGTCTCTTATCATCTCAGTGCATCTCATATTAGCAGCAGCTCCAGAATAAACCAGATGGCCAGTAATAAAACAAAACTAATGGGTCATTATTCCGTCTATACTGCTTTGCTTCAGCAATATAAAAAGGCCATGCACCGTGAGTTTCCAGCCAATTGCCTCGTAGTTTGGTCTGGCCTGGCTGGTCCCCCTTGGCAACCAACCAAACAAACAAACTACGTAGCAAGGATTAGTGAAGTGGTTGTCAAAAAGTGGGGTCCCGGGGACCCCCCCAAGGAGTCAAACAAACGTGTTTGATTGCTACATTTACTCTGTCAAAAGATGGAATATTAACCTTTTACTGTATCCTGTTGGATTCCCCTGCAGTAACTTGCCCACCAGAGACGCAAACAACTCACTGCCTCAGCGAGCTCCACGGAGAGAGCTATAGGTTGGCATCCAGAACTACATTGACTGGTGTCTAGTCTAGTCTATCTGCAGAGTGTAGACAAAGAAAACACTAAACGCCAAAGGCAGGAATTCTCAGGTCAATCATCAGTGTTATTAGCAGTTATGATGCATTGATGGGTCGATATTATAAAAGCTGAACACGCGCACACGCACACACACACACGAACTGTGGGTTGGTAAACCTCAGATAATTCCTTTAGTCTCTTTAAATGATGTGTGAAGAGGGAAGTGAGATGCGTCTATGAGTCATTGTGCATCTTCTCTGCGCTCTATTTAGAAGTGTTGTTATAGTATACGTCTTTTTTTAAAGATTTGATTTTGGCTTTTTTTTGTGCCTTTATTGATAGTTACAGTGAAGACGGACAGGAAAGAGGGAGAGAGAGAAGGGGAGAGACATGCAGCAAAGGTCGTCGTGAACGGGATTCGAACACGCGACGCGCTGTCAGGCCAGAGCCTATACAGTATGATGATGACCTTGATATCGCTGTTGTTTTGGTTCACCCGACAGAGACCATATGTTGTTTGGAATTCTGCGTCACGTGACTCACGTCATTGTAAAACATCCAAGAACCTACCGATTGGGCCTTTGAGATAATGCATTATCAATCCGCCTGCATGTGGTTCCTATAGTTAAATCTATTTCTGCAGGTGTATGCGTATGCATGTGTGTGTGTGCGTGCGTGTGCGTGCATGCATGTAGCTATCCACAGTCATATAATTTATGAGGTGAGAGTACGCCAATGTATTAAAATGGCATCAACCCTTAGTGCTGGTGCTGGTCCACCCCCCCACCCCACCCCACCCTCGTCCCAGCATCATTTATCAGACCCTCAACCCCTTGGGACCGAGGAGGCCCCGTGCACGTGGCCACGTGCACAAAGGTAGATACACAGATAAAAACATGTGATTCAAACACATAAGTGGGCTCTGAGGACCATCCATTCACTGAGATAACGTTAACACTGGACTGGGACGAGGGCTAGAGGTTGTGTCTCTAAAACATGGCAAGGACAGAAGCCATCATATCCTCACTGCACTGCCAGGCACAAACCTTGCATGTATCTCCATATACTGTATCTTTCATCTTTCAACATCCCTTTATATGGGCATGTCATATTTACATAGTAAAACAATATGTACATACAACTTAAAACTGCAGGGGGGGCAGGATTTGCAAATGCCAGCTATAGGGCCCCTCTGGCACCCTGTGGCGCTGGGCCTGGTGCGTGCCTGCGTGTGTGTACGACCTGATAACCACTACTACTACTAATGAAGCTCTAGTCTACCCTAGAAGTGGATGTTCTTCCACCAGCACCTTCAGCTGCCTGTGTTTATTTCTGCTGGCAAAGGGAATTCAAAAGAGCGAGAGAGAGCACAGCATGAGTCATTTGTGTGGTCTCTGCCAGTTAGAGTACGAGGGGACATGATTACCCTAACAAACGGACTCTTAGATCACCGTCATTTTCTTGTTTTTCTTCAGACCGCCGGTGTTTCTTTTGTTCATCAATAGGCTCAAAGAACCGAAAAGAACCAAACAAGACCTTAAAATGTCTGCATAATTGAGCGTTGGCCGCTCGGCTCAACGAACCGCACCTGACATGCTTTTTAACCTAATTCTCTTTATTGTTGAGGGAAAAACTAAATAAAATGGATCACTGAATGTCTAATGCGCGTTAAGGCTGGAATAGAATTATGATAATGCTTTGGTTGGTGTTTCTGCATTGATCCAGAAGAGAAGGAGGCATTTGGACAAGTCACGGCACCGGTTAAGATATCGTGTTAATTTAACAGAATTTGTATGCCATTTATTATTATGTGTGTGAATACCTCCTGTGCACTGTGCAGTGCAAGCAAACTAATGACATTACTATTCAAATACTGACCTGCAGTGTTCTTGTCTTAGAATTTATTCAGTTTTTTATTCATATTGCAGCTCAGTAGTGACTCAATGAGTAATGTTCCTTCGATTTAAAGACATGGTGAAATGACAAATGTGTTTTTCACACTGTTAGCGCATATCCGTGGTCATACGGTGGACTAACCTAACAATAGATACGTATAGCAAGGCCCTAAAAGGACATACAATCTTAATTGCTTCCTGTCAAACGGAAATGTGCTGTGATGACATAGATATAGACCCTTATGAATATAAATTAATCTTGATTTCATTCACCTGTGTGATTCCCATAGCTGCACCTTCCTCCAAACACAGCTGACTTTGATTACAGAGCTACTCCGTTTTGCATCTCGGCCAAGATGACGTCCAGACAGTGTATTACTCATTTAAAAACGTAATCAGCACACTATAGTATGTATCTGAAAACATTATAGGTTAGACAGATTCCCTTGGTGTACCATGACAGTAGGCTTGTCTTCTAAAGGGAAAGCATAAGTAAGTAAGTAAGTAAGTAACTGAACGATCTCACAAGAACGGTGTAACTAAGAGAATGTATTTGTTACCAACTACAACAAGACATTGAGGAGTTGTCATGTGCTGTTTTAACACATACAAGACAAGACACGCACTGTCTGCCAGCGACAGCGGCAGTGTCAGTTGACATTGAAAAGTGGAACAAAATAGAATAAAATAAATCCTCTTCGCCTCATAACTAGACCCCCCCCCCCCATCCCCTCCCACCGACTGTGTCCCGGGGAGAATCTGTGTTCGTCCTAAATACATATTTTATCAGGGCGGTGTAAAGTCTCAAGTCCTACTGTGTTCTTTTAAATTATTTAATTTAAACACTTAAACTAGGGGTCTTCTTCTGTGTGTGTGTGTGTGTGTGTGTGTGTGTGTGTGTGTGTGTGTGTGTGTGTGTGCGTGCATACGCGTGTACATGTTTAAAGGCAAAGGTAACAACTCACGGCGCTGCTGCAGGGGATGTCCTTGACCTTGAGCCAGGCCAGGTCCAGCGTGCCCTCGCCCTTGTAGCAGGACTGCAGCCGGTCCTTGATCTTCTCGTTGATGTTGCGCAGCGAGAAGACACAGAGCGCCGAGTCCTGCGCCGCCTGCCGCGGCCGCCGCTTCTGGCCCTTGGAGAAGACGGCGAACAGGACGTCGTCGTCCGGCGCCACGTCCAGCGAGCGCGCCAGGATGGCGCCGGCCTTGGCCAGGTAGGCCGCCTGGAGGCAGGGTTCAAACCATTATTACTGTGTAGGCTGCATGGAGGCAGTGTTCAAACATACATACATACAGCATAAGTGCATTGTATGTAGTCATAGCACGTCATAGTACATAATGTATATCATAGTAGTATAGATGTATAGCTTATATGTATAGTTTCATTATAGATATTCCACTGTTAATTTCTTAGCTTACGCATGTTTCATGATAAATGTTTTTATGTGATGTATTCCCCATGCTTTTTGTTCTTGCTTAATGTAAATCGCTCTGGATTAAGAGCGTCTGCTAAATGCCTAAATTGTAAATTGTAAATTGTGATGTCACTGATCCCATGACCCTGAGTTCTAGACCTCCAGTGCTATAGGCTAAACAGAGGAGGGGAAAATGAGTGGTATTCCCCTTTAAATGTGTAATGGTGACAGGCCTATACTGTACCTGGAGGAGGCGGTACTCCACGTTGCCGCTGACGCAGCCGACGGGCACCTCCACGTAGGAGTTGAAGGCCGTGTCGGCCTTGCAGAGGCGCACGATCTTGGACGTGTACACCTGCTCACGGCCGGCCGACGACGAGCCCGCGGCCGGCCCGTTGCCCATCTCGGGCTGCAGCGTCAGGAAGTAGACGAAGTTTCCGCTGGCGAAGCCGTAGATGTAGTAGATGTCGAAGTCCGGGATGATGGTGAACGTGTCCGACGGGATCTTGATCATGGACGCCACGAACTCGTCGTGGAAGACGTAGGCGAACATGCCGTCCTCCTCGGAGTTGCGCGCCAGCTTGCGGCTGGAGATGGTGGGGAAGTACTCGGGCTTGCCGTCCACCGCCGTGGCCACGAACAGCATGTCCGGCGTGGCGGTGCCGTACGACACGATCACGCCGAACACCGAGCCGCTCTCGTTGACGCCCGACAGGTAGTGCTCCTTCTTGTGGAAGGGCTCGCCCAGCTTGAACAGGTCGTCCAGGCGCAGCAGCTTGCAGATGCCCTGGTAGAGGCTGCCGCACGCCAGCAGCCGGTTCTCCCGGTAGTCCATGAGCAGCATCTTGTTCACGTTGTTGGTGAGCGAGAGCGGCTCGCTGCACGGCTGCACGATGCGCGGCGGGTAGCACTTGCGGTTGTCCTCGTCGGGGCCGGTCTGGTGGGACACCTGCACCTCCAGGCCGGGCGACAGCTTGTAGATGCGGTTGACGGCGCCCAGGTACACGTTGCCGTTGCGGTAGTCCACCGCCAGGTGGTTGAACCGCCACTCGGGGTTCTCGGCGCGGAACGAGGCGTACTCCTCCTCCTGGAGAGACGCCGTGATCACCTGGGACTGGGAGGCGGCCGGAGGGGCGTGCACCGCCGCCTGGGACCCGGCGGGACGCGGCGCCAGAACGGACAGGAAGCAGCAGAAGGAGAAGACGAGGCAGGTCCGTGTTCTGGAGAGGGGGGACGCCATGTTTTTTCACGAGGAGGTGGGGGGCGTGTGGCGAGGGGAAGGAGGCGTGGTCCGAACTCACTCTCAGCCAATCAGGGTCAGGCCTCTCTTGATATGGAGGACATCATGTGCCTGGGGGGACAGAGAGGAAGAGAGCGGTCAACATCACAGCAACACTACACACAAACGTAGCTCAGTTAGTAGAGTCTGGGTTGGATTAAAGACACTGCCAGCTTAGTGTAGGGTGATCAGATCCAAACTGTTCATTTGAGGGACAGAAGTATGGATTGTGTAGGACAAGTGGGACGGGGCGGGTTTAGCGACCTAATAGGTAAATAGGCCTACTTAAGTTGCTATTAAATGCCTTGATGTCATATTTGACCAGAGGCCTAATATTGCCTATTATTTTGTTATTAAGCCCCTCTGGCGTCTCACATTTTATTTTAAAATGGGTCATGTGTGGAATGGCCAACTTGGTAGAGTCTATAGGGGATATTTCTCGTGTTATTTTAACAGTACACATCTTGCAGGAAAAGAGACAATGAGAGAGATTTACGACAGAAAGCAAACTCTTAGGGGACTAACTATTAGGGCATTTGAACAATCCAGTCACAATGTGGGACAGGGTCTCCGTTTGTGGGACGCCTGAAAAGTCTCGGAAATGAGGGACTGTCCCACGCAAAGGGGGACATCTGGTCACCCTAGCATAGTGTAGGATTAGCATGGCTTGAGTCTCTAAATGTGTGTGCTCAATGCAAAGCTACGGGCAAGTCAAAATCTCTCAGCACATAGTGGACATAGTATGCATAGTGGAAAGCATTCATGTAGCGCCTTTATCCAATATCACATTCACCCATTCACACACAGATTCACACAGCGATGGTGGAGGAAACCGTGCCAGTGTCGGGGACACTTTGACACTAACCCAGGGGTCAAACAAAATCTACATCTTGAGCCACTGCTGAGTTGCATATATTGCAATAACAATGTGTGGTCCTCACAGAGTCCCAGAGGGCACACATCTCTCTGGAGTATAGTCTCAACTCAAGGATCTGATGGTAGGTGTGGCACTCCATCTCCCAGGGGTCTGGAGCATTGTGGAGCCTGCTTCCAACAATAAGCCAGTTCGACCTACTTTTCTCACTTACTTACATACGTTAAGAGTGTGTTACAGCTCTAGACCAGAACAAGCCAGGCTCACTCTCCCACTCACATGGACCAGTGCTATTCAACACAGAAATATAAGCACCCAGAGGTGAACGGTCCGCCTGGTGCCATCTATAATTAGAGAACAATAAATGGGCTGGATAGAGGGAGGGAGGGAGGGAGCGACAGATGAAGGTTGAAAGAAATGTAGGTTTAAAGAAAAACTGAGGCAGCAGGGAAAGGAGTAAGAGGAGAGAGAAAGAGACAGAGAGAGGTGAGGGGGGGTGGATGGAGGTAGAGGCTAAAAGGTCAGCATTTTCAGAGCACTATACTGTGTAGCCCATGTGGTAGACTGGGAGAGAGATATAGTGTGTGTGTGTGTGTGTGTGTGTGTGTGTGTGTGTGTGTGTGTGTGTGTGTGCATGGTCTCAGAGGGGGTTATCAGCACAGCTCTCTGCATGGGCCCAACAGACCTCTCTAGTCCAGTCTCTGCTTCACCTAATTGATTCTCCCCACAGAGGTAACGATTTGCATGCTGTGGCTATTTCTCTGTCTCGTTCTCCCAACAGGGCAGATCACCTGCTGACACTGCTGGGGGAGAGAGAGAGAGAGAGAGAGAGAGAGAGAGAGAGAGAGAGAGAGAGAGAGAGAGAGAGAGAGAGAGAGAGAGAGAAAAGCCCTTCTTTCTCTTTCTAGCATGTCCAGACACACACACACACACACACACACACAGAGCAGGTTTATGGGCAACGGTGGAGCAATTAGGGAGGAAATGCAAGAGGTTGCAGAAAATCACAAGGTTCCCACAGTCCTCGAGTCATTTGCTGAGTCTCAGGATTACACATACACACACATGCACACCTGCACACGCTCGCACACAAATACAACACACACACACACACACACCCCCTCATCATGACCCACACAAACATGTTGATTGTTGTAAAGCGACCCCCAATCAATTGGTTTTTCATGCCCAACAATTTCCCCCAAATAAACCAATAAACGTCAGGAAGTGCACACACAACGCATGCACACACACACACACCTGATTTAGCAGTAACTGTACTGTACTGTGATATACAGAGGAAATGATGAGAACATTTCCTGTAAACAGAAACGTATCCTGTCTCGTGTGTGT
Source organism: Protomyctophum bolini (assembly GCF_963924005.1). Taxonomy (NCBI): domain Eukaryota; kingdom Metazoa; phylum Chordata; class Actinopteri; order Myctophiformes; family Myctophidae; genus Protomyctophum; species Protomyctophum bolini. The sequence continues at coordinate 15,205,553 of NC_137884.1, forward strand.
GTGTGTGTGTGTGTGTGTGTGTGTGTGTGTCTTGTGACCTACAGTGATGCATGCATAGAAACACACACACACACACACACACACACACACACACACACACACACACACACACACACACAGTCACACACACACACACACACACACCATAGACTGTAAAAAAATATGGACAAAGCGTTCTCCGGGTCTAGCATGAACGTAAAATGAAGCCTGTCAGTCCTTGTATTGTAAGTCGCCATCTTTCTAGATCCGTTTTGGAAAGTATTCATGACCATGTTTATTAAGGTAATACAGTCTAGGTGAAGTTGGGCCCAAATACATGGACTTCTATGGGGCTATGGGTTTTTCTGGGTCCAATGACAGCGCCACAACAGGCCATTATATGAACTTTCAGGAAATCACGATTTCCTCAGTGGCTTCACAAAATATCTGTCTGACTGCCCCCCTGACACACACCTACAACTTCATCTGACGCTAGAGTTTATCACTCCAATGCGTTTGTTTGGCATTACCAGTCTATATCAGTAAAGGACACTAGTCGCTCATATTACCTGCCAGCTTTACGTTGATAAGATACACTAAAGATCATTGCGTTCATCTCCACCCAATCCTATTAGAAAACAGCTGAGCATGGGGATCAAATCCCGGCTGTAGATAAGAAGTGTTGGCACTAATCCACACACACACACACACACACACACACACACACACACACACACACACACACACACACAAACACACAGACACAGAGCTTTACTGTGCAACACTGACGAAAGTCAGGTTCTTGTATTCATTCTACTGAGGTCACGGTTAGGAACAGGCTCGTTTCACTGAGGTTACATTTTTAGGAACACCTGGTGGCGACCGCTCCGAGGTTTCCTGTAATCTGTCGGCTCCTCTTCAGATTCCGCCTTAGCCTGTACCGTAGCACTTGCCCTAGCCTTGACCATGATGCAGCCTAATGCAAAGTCATTCAGTTAGATAGCATTGTGGAAAGAAACATACCAGGTGCTCACAGGAGGCAAAAAGAAGACTATAGTAAAAAACAACAGATGATCCGGGCCTTGAGGGGGTTTCAAATGGACCCTTACAGATCTGTTATGTGAGCCGTTGAAATGAAAAAAACACTTCATTTCCGTGTGGCACCCAGTGCACCCACGTGCTTATAAGCAGATTAGCAATACTGTAGGTGGTACAATTATTATTATTATGAAGAGAAGTGAGTGACCTTATTATTTAGTGCTTTATTTACTCACAATAACCTGTAGCAATGATGCGCTCTCAATTCATCCTGTAATGATTTCCAGTTAGCGTCTTGATCAGTGCTGATGAAGGCTATGTGAGCTGAAACACGGTGAGGAACATTAAATGATGAAAAGAGTTCTGCTGGATTGTTAAATTAGATCTAGAAGTGCAAGCGCTGTTTTAGTTTCCGTTTCTGAATTTTAAGAATTATCGGCAGCTTTTTCGATACCGGTATCGGAACAACTCTAAAAATGAAGCCATGTGGGTTCCTTTGGACCGGTGCCAGGTCGTTGTCAAGAAGGTGCTGACATTATCCACTCTGGGTCAATCTGGGTCTCACATCTTCATCCAATGGGACGTGACGGAGAAGCCGCCAAACACAACCCGACTGCAATCTGACCAATCATCTCTAAATGCTCCGCCTCTCCCGACAGCCGCCACAGTCTCTGAACGCACCGATGAGAGGGATAAAGATAGACCGCGACGGAGGCGGTGGCTGGGTGTGTGTGTGTGTGTGTGTGTGTGTGTGTGTGTGTGTGTGTGTGTGGCACAAAGGTTGAGCACAGAGAGAATTTCCACAGCGTTGACAAAGGCAACTAGGTCCATGAGGAGGAGATGAGAGGCGGCGAGCGAGAAAGATAAATAGAGAGAGAGAGAGACATTGTGAAATAAAGCAAGTATATGATGAGAGAGAGAGGGAGGGAGAGGGAGAGGCCCTCGACGTTCTTCTAAAAATAAAGAGCTGTTGTAATATTAATCTCACACGGGGAAGAGCTCCCACATCTCATTTGCCTGGTGTTGGTGGAGGGGACAGATATAACAAAGTACCGCTCTGAAATACCTCCACGACTATAGTCACCAGCGCGTATTAATAGAGAGAGAGATTGATAGAGAGAGAGAGAGAGAGAGAGAGAGAGAGAGATGGGAGGAGAAAGTGATAGAAAGTAGACCTCTCCGTCCGCTGACTGTTGCCAGATTAAGAGAAGAGAAATAAGCAACCAGGTCTATGAATACAAGCCGGAAAGAATGGGCCACATGCATGAGCACTTTGATTATGCGTCGGCTATATGAATATTTCACTTTTACTTGAAAATAGCCAATCTACAAGCTCACAATGTGTCGCATTCGTGACACGTTGTGAGCTTGGCTCGGATCTGAAGATCTGAGTAAAAGTGAAATATTTGGAATAAAAATAAAAATAAAGATGGAGATCTGATCTATCTATCTATCTATTTTTTTTTCAATAAACGCAACCTACAACTACCCAATATTTTCAAGCAACTTTACAGAAAAAAAGCCCAAAGTCGCTTATAAATATAAAAAGCAGACATGGCAACACTGCCACCAACCCCCACCATCACCAGTTTCTCCCGGAGGCCACGAACATATACATCATGCTCTTACATGTACTGTACTGTACGTTATACACGCCCTGCCCTCCAACTGTATTACACCACAGTGCTTCTCAAAGTGGGGTGTGGGGATCCCCCAGGGGCCTCCACACAACGGTTTACCCAAGGGGTCTTCAACAGGGGGGTCTGCAGAGTTACTGCAGAGTGGGAACTTCCCCTCGCATCTGGGGGGGATCTTTGCTTAAAGATCGGCTATTTTCCCACGAAGAGGTTTGGTGTACGTGCAAAAAAAGTATTGAGGGTTTGATGGTTAAATGTCGGAAAATACACATTTAACTCATAGAATGCTGAAAGCGTTTTTAAACGTTTTATTATAGCCACCCCTAAGAAGCGCATAACGTTTTTATACGTTTTATGGTCCAAAAAACGTTTTTTTATTGATTACTATAGTTCAACTATATTTGCGCCCGGACAACTCATAATGTAACACCGATCGGCTCTAAAAAGAGTTAAAACCCCCCCCTGCTGAAAAGAGGTGTTGGTCTGAGAAGCGTCTGGCACCGCCTATTGGTTGGTCTATGCGAGGACGTACGACGTAATCGAGACGGCCGTCCGGCATAGACCAACGCAGATGTCAGGGGATCTAAAATGGATGGGACAATGCTCTTGTCTGTGTGAATACACTCGATTCCCCCTCCCCTCCTGTTTCTACATGGTTTCTCCCGAGGGAGAATGGGGGGGGGGGGGGGGGGTCTCTTCCTCTTGGATCGCATTGGCAGTTCCCCCCCCACTCCCGATTCCCCACTGCTTTCAACTGCAAGGCTTGCACTCTCATTCTCGGAACAAGATACAACGCGATTTGCTCTCTGCCCGTATATAATTGATTTCATAACGTTTGCCAGACACATGTGGAGTTAGTCATCGACAGATTGCACATCATTATCGAGGGACCGCCATGATACGTTGGTCGCTGATCGCGAGCCGTACTGCTGCTGCTGTTGCTTTGCTCGCATCCATCCATCCACCCCCCTTTCTCGTTACAACAGGCTATTGTAAACTCACCGTCGAGCAGCCTGCCCTGCACCTAATGTGATAAAATGAACGGCAGGACATAATCGGATCGATTATTATCTGTCTATCAGCAACATACGGGTGTTTGTCTTGCAACGACAGGTGGTGCTTTCTCGGTTTTTTTTTTCTCCCAAACACGTTGCGTGCTGCTTCTGCTGCTGCCGCATCCATCCAACCATCCACCCCCCTTTCTCGTTACAACAGGCTATTATAAACTCACCGTCGAGCAGCCTGCCCTGCACCTAATGTGATAAAATGAACGGCAGGACATAATCGGATCGATTATTATCTGTCTATCAGCAACATACGGGTGTTTGTCTTGCAACGACAGGTGGTGCTTTCCCGTTGTTTTTTTTCTTCCAAACACGTTGCGTGCTGCTTCTGCCGCATCCATCCACGATCGTCGTTGTTTTTTTTCCCAAACATGTCCAGACACAATCCGATCCAGTCTCGCGTCTCACCTTATAGATACGCGAGACTGGATCGATGAGGTTAGTGGTATGTCTGGACATGTTTGGAGCGGCACACGACAATCGACAATAATGTTGATTATGCAAGATCATTTCCTCAAAGCCTAGTCGCCCCCCCCCCCCTGTTACTGCGATTGTAGCTCGAACAACTTAGGAGAGAGACTGACCACGATGCAGGCAGAAGAAAGTTTCCAAGTCCGTTTTATGATCAGATAATTATGTGCATCAAGACTCTCTGCTTTCATAAGAAAAAAACTAATACTGTAATTGCGAATGCAATGAGCACTTACTATGAGACCTAGCAGATCACGTCTGTCTGTCTGTCTGTCTGTGTGTGTGTGTGTGTGTGTGTGTCTGTCTGTCTGTCTCGCTTACTGTATATGTGGACCTGGCCCTTTTGTGCCCATATATGGAGCTGAGTGATTTGTGAGTCATGGTGACATGAGTGTGATGGCGTGGTCCTGCTTTGGGGACTCCTTATATGGTTATGGCTGAGTCATGGTGACATGAGTGTGATGGCGTCTTTTGTGACCATATATGGAGCTGGCGTGGTCCAAGCACTAACTATGAGATCATGTCTGTAATTTATTCTAATTGTTATTGCAATTTACGATCTGCGTTCGCTTTCCGCGTTCGCGCGTCTTACTCGTAATAATAAAAATCACACCCCTGTGAAGTGAGCAGTGCAATGTTGTGAAGTGAGCAGTGCAACATTGCACTGCTCACTTCACTGGGGTGTGATTTCTATTATTATTACAGTATTAGTATTTTTCTTATGAAAGCAGAGAGTATTCTGTTTCATACGGTATATAGTATGTACATGTCGCTATAGGCCTTATTTTGTGAATATTTAGTTGTTAGGTCCATGCTTTCTCTAAAATTATCTTTTTCAGAGAACTTTAGAGATGGCATGGGCCTGAATAACTATTATTCACAAAATAAGGCCTATAGCGACATGTACATACTATATACCGTATGAAACAGTCGACTCTCTGCTTTCATAAGAAAAATACTAATACTGTAATAATAATAAAAATCACACCCCTGTGAAGTGAGCAGTGCAATTGCACTGCTCACTTCACAGGGGTGTGATTTTTCTGGGTGGTATTTTTCTTATGAAAGCAGAGAGTCTACTGTTTCATACGGTATATAGTATGTACATGTCGCTATAGGCCTTATTTTGTGAATAATAGTTCTTCGGGTCCATGCCTTCTCTAAAGTTCTCTGGTGGGCGCAAGCTGCATTCAATAGCCAATTAGTGACAAACTGTATATGTGTACAATGTGTACTGTTTTCCTCCTAAAAGTAGACATTCAGGGCTTTCATTCGGTATATGGTTTGTATAGGATATTATTTGTGCTCAATTTTATATCGGTCTTTTGAACTAAAAAAACTGAACTGAAATGTCTGTCAACTTCAGGCCTCCATATCTCTGTTGTTTTTTTTCACAAGCAGCGTGCAGGCAAAAGCAGGTGTTAGAAAAAGGTCAATATCTCCAGAATGGAAGATGGTAGAATCATAATTTTTTTTTAAATTGAAGTGGACAAGTTGGGCTTTCTTTTGATTTATGCGGTGTGATTCACGCTATAAGAGGCCCCTCGCTGTGGGCCCCCCAAAAAGTTCAAAAAGCCCATGTTAACCCTTCAGCACCAGTAAGCCATGGTCCGCTAGAACCTGTAGCAGTTAAAGTGTTAACATGAATCCAATATCCCAGGTGGGGGTCCTCTTTCATCTCTCTCTCTCAGCTAAGGGGTTCTTGGCCTGAAAAACATTGAAGACCCTTAAGTCCTATTTCAAAGTAGATCATTTCAGCATAATTGAGCTAGAACAGTGGTCCTGGCCAGCTGGGGTGCCTGATGGAGGTGAAAGAAACTGGTTGGAAAAACCACACGCTGCGTCCAACCAGGGAAACTCCCCCCTGTCAGGTGAAAAGAAGCCGCTTGGACTCCTCATGCATTGAAGGAAGCATTAGGCCCGTTGCTCTCTCCCCAGGTTGGCAGAGGGAGTGTAGAGCACAGGATTACATTAGACAATTGACACTGGGTGGAAAAAATGGGTTACAAAATCGTGGAATATGTTTTTTTAAATAAAAACAGTGGTTCTCAACTTGAGGGTCGGACAAAGCGTCATTCAAGGCCTGATGCACTATACGGTGGATTCGAACCCACAACCTCTGTGGTGGTGGGCAGACACTTTACACTGCGCCACCCGAGGAGCGCTGTGACCCACATTCAACTGCAAAAGCTCCAAAAAAGGCACAGAGGACCCCAACAAACACACACACAGACACTGCTGCACAGTGGTGTGGGACAGGGGACCCCAACGAACACACACAGACACACTGCTGCACAGTGGTGTGGGACAGGGGACCCCAACAAACACAGACAGACACTGCTGCACAGTGGTGTGGGACAGGGGACCCCAACGAACACACACACACAGACACTGCTGCACAGTGGTGTGGGACAGGGGACCCCAACAAACACACACAGACACACTGCTGCACAGTGGTGTGGGACAGGGGACCCCAACAAACACACACAGACACTGCTGCACAGTGGTGTGGGACAGGGGACCCCAACAAACACACACAGACACTGCTGCACAGTGGTGTGGGACAGGGGACCCCAACAAACACACACAGACACTGCTGCACAGTGGTGTGGGACAGGGGACCCCAACAAACACACACAGACACTGCTGCACAGTGGTGTGGGACAGGGGACTGCATCACTGTGGGGGGTATTCCAATAGGTCAGGACCCAATTTTGAGATTAAAAAGAAACTAAAAATGTCAAGAAGAAGACTCTAAGGGGAATAAAACATAAAAAGGTAGTGAACATAGCAGATGCGATGCGCTGTCGGCTTGTAGATCTGCTATTTTCACTAGTAAATAGGCCATTTTGGGCGGGAACGCCTTTTGGTGTTTTAAACATTTTGTTATAATTTAGCTGAAAAATCGTTAAAATGTGCCTCAAATCTTTCAGAAAATTCATGATCTAGAAGATTTTTTTTTTAATTTCGACGTCAGGCCTGAATGGGATAAGTCATTCTTGTATGTGTGTTAGGGGGAGGGAGAAACCTAATTTATCTTTTGGGTCTCGAGCTAAATAGAGAAAGTTTAGGCAAACAAACACTGGTGCTTTCTACTGTGAAACCCACCGGGGACACGCGTTTATCCTTCCTGGTTTGGGTGGGGTGGGGCGGTGGGGGAGGGGCTCGTTTAGATGCAGTTTGTCTACGCCTGCTGATAATCAAGCAGCATTAATTAGAGCCCAGCCTTGCCTCTGATGATGCATGCATCGCAACCACACACACATTCATCAGGAGCTGCTGATTAACACATAATCGAGCTGTGATATGCTGTGTGTGCGACTGTGCTTGCGTGAGAGCAGCATTTCCCTACGCTTGTCTTATGCGCTATGCACGGTCTCTGTCGGGTGGAAACCTCGTGTCCAAAATTGTTACATTTCAGTGTGTGTGTGTGTGTGTGTGTGTGTGTGTGAATGTGAGTGTGAGTGTGTGTGTGTGTGCGTGTGCTGTAGGCAGTTCACTTCCAGTGGCAGTTAACGGATTTGACTACAGATACTGTATATCACATGCACCTCACAGGCGCGCACGCACGCACACACGCACACACACACACACACACACACACACACACACACACGGCCTCATGCTGTGCTAGCACATCAAACGGCGCTAATGAATTCATGTTTGGTGCCACAGTCTATCTACATGGCAAAAACAGTGGTTGTCAACGTGTGTGTGTGTGTGTGTGTGTGTGTGTGTGTGTGTGTGTGTGCTCTCAGGAAAGACAGAAAATGGAATGGAAGTTCTTACTTCTTACGAATATCCCAATTATTTTCTGTGTCATTTCCAGGCTGTCACCGTACGCTGGGGTGCATGTGTGTGTGTGTGGGGGGGTGTCTTGATAGCAGTTGAAGTGTCACTTCTCCAATTAAAAACATTATCCTGTTTGCGGTGGAGAAATTACAAAAACAACTGAATAAAAACTTCCTGAGTGGCTGTATATATCAATAAACAAACAAACCAGGCAAGGGGTCCCCAAATACTACTACTACTACTACTACAACAATATGTGCCCATGCACACACTACAGTGGGGGGGACACAACAGGCCAACAGCACACAAACCAAGGCCGCTCAATCATGATTGGCGGAAGGCCCCTCTCTATCCTGATTGGATGAAGGCTTTGCCACCTAGCCAAAAACGAAACCTACGTTTTTTTCAGGAGTTAACTGGGGACAGGGAGGAACTCCTTATATGGTCAGCACACAGTCTATAGTAAGGAGGATTATCTCAACAAAACAAAATAATATTGATATTTGAATTAAGTGAAATCACTGAATATAATATACCTTTAATGTGTAACATTGTTACAAACCACAACAAACCACCATACAGCATGTTTATACACTACCGGGTATCTGCACATTTCTGAAGTTACAATCCAATGACGTGAGATCTTTGTAATACCAAATTGGTCAAATTGTCAAATATTATGTAAGGAAGAGGCAAACATCGTCAAAATAGCCGATCTACGGCACAAGGCCACACGGCTCGCAGCGCAAGTCTTACGGAGTCAAGCTCCTCTGCCTGGTGTACTGTACTTTACAGAGTCAAGCTCCTCTACCTGGTGTACGTTACCTTACAGAGGTACAGACTGTACTTTACAGAGTCAAGCTCCTCTGCCTGGTGTATACTTTACTTTCGAGTGGAGCTAATTCCAGAGACGACAGACACAGCATTAGCAAAAAGCTATTATGAACAAGACATTTGGTCTGCCGCCGAAAAACTATTAAATGGAGTTATCATGAGCCATAAAAAGTAAAGCCGCAGCCCAAACCATTTGCTTATTGAGAATTTAAGACAAGAACTCCACAACTGTCAGAAACAATTCATGTTTGTGGGGAGGAAGTTAACTATATCTGTCAGGGTGTTTTGGTGAAACAGATTAACTTCTCGTTGTGGAGAAATGATTCAACATAACATCACATCACACGGCAACGAAAAGAACGTTATGAGTAAAATGGGATTAGGGAGATTATGAGGTAAGAAGTGGCATAATTATACTATAATCCTTTACATTGACAGGAAAAAAAAACACTCTTCGGAGACGTGTATAATCTGGGGTAATCTGGAGTAATCTTTCACAGGGTGAATGACAGTCACACAGTGCATGTGAACGTGTGCACACGCACACGCACGCACACACACACACACACACACACACACACACACACACACACACACACACACACTGAGAAATGACAGAGTTACCGTGTGGGGTCCCTCTACTGTACCCTCTACTGTTCTGTACTGTACTGGCACACCTGATATCATCATACAGTTAATATGTGTGTGTGCGTTTGTGTATGTGTTAGGTTGCGCACAGGTGGTGAAAAACAACCATGCTGTTTTCGTGCTCAGACCCACCCACCCACCCACCCACACACATAGCTCCACTCCAGTGGTTGCACCACTCAAAAATATTTGGGAATGGGGGGGCTCTGCGGACAAATATATATTAATCTGGGGGTCCTTGGCATGAAACTACATTTAGGAAACAAGTCCAAATAAGAAACTATACTTTAGAAACAAGCCCCCAAAAACCCAATCCGCAACTACCAATGTGTATAAGAGACTTCACAGAAAAACACGCGGTAGTTGACACACATACTGTACATGTGTGGGACGTACATACGGCGTGCTCGAATAGCGTCCAGAACCAAATTACCAAAGCAAAAGGTATAATCTTGGCTTCCGATGTGTGTTGTTGGATGACAGACAACACAGACACACTTTGTTGCTGTTGTTGTGTTAATCGTGCGAGGAGCATTCAGCTCAGGAGAGGAAACCCAGACGGAACAGAACAGTCTGCGCCTGGTTCTTCTGCCTACTGGGCACCGCATATTATCCTGGGACTTGGAGCTCATTATAACAAGCCGTGACAGTGACACACTCACACACACACACACACACACACACACACACACACACGGACACACACACACACACACAACACACACAGACACATATTACCCGCGAGTGGGGGACAAACGAGCGTGTAAACATGTTTATGTCCAGACAAATAAATGCTAAAACACACAATGTATTCACCCCACGTCGAGTGGTGGTGGAGAAGGTCCTAAAGCTGGTTGTAGCTGGTTTAGAGCGCCCTAGGCAATGAATGCCCCCCTACAGACCCCCCCCCCCCCCCCCCCCCAACACAAATCGTGCATCTATCATCTATCTTCCCAGTTTAATTTGTAAACAGGCCCAAGCGCATAGTCCCCTCGCCCTCAGTGAGAGTTAACCCATCTCAATAATGCACCATTTGGGTGGTAAATCACCATATAGCTCTGCGGCGCCTCCCTCGTTCACGAGGCCGTTTCAGATGGGGAGCGACTGAGGCGCCTTGAAATTCATGTTCAATTTGAGGCGGGTGATTATTTGGGACGCTGAGGAGGAGCTGAGGGACAGGGAGGCAAGCGTGAAGGAGCTGGATCGTGGTCAGCATTTTTTTTCCAAGCTACAATGAATCTGCACATGAGTCAGCTGTGCCATCCCCGCTGAATCCAAGCGACTATTGGCCCGTGCCAATAGTCCCCACGTCTGAAGCGGCCTTAACTGTCTAAACTGTATTTAGAGGACGTAAACGGGGGGCACGTCTTGGGTTTGAACACGGCACGTCTTCCGCATTCCTGGAGTGTGGAAGTGCCCAGGACGGCACCAGATGACTGGAAGGGTTCCTCCTTAATTAACCCATTTTGACCTGAGATCAGATTCTAAAAATGTCTTGTACATCCTGACAGTTTTCTGAAAAAGCTATGTTTCTATGTCAGTCAAAAATAGCAGACCTACAAGCTAGTAGCGCACCACTCGGTGGCGCGCTATGAGCTTGTAGATCTGCTATTTTTCAATAGCTAAAGCATAACATAATGCCAATACCAAAAGGGGTTCCCGCCCAAGAATGGGTTAAAGTCAAACGTTTGACGTTTGGTCACGTTTATCCCAAGAAGTCAGGATAGGCTGTTTGGAGAGTAAGCATGTTGAGGTCTCATGGCCCTCCTCGCTGCCAGACTATTAATACCCGCTGAGGCAGACACACACACACACACACACACACACAAGGGACAGCGGAGAGAGGAGACGAAAGAGACAGAAAGAGGAAAGAGAGAGAGAGAGTGAGAGATGGTTCACTCTTGTGTTTACATCAAGGCATGGATTAGCCGCAGTGTGGATTAAGATAGCCTGGGCGAGATCAGGATTAATCCACCACAGAGCTGGTAGTGCTGCCAACGAATATTCTATATCCGAATATAGATTCGAATCAAAAATAATAATTAATAACCGAATATATAAAATTAAGGTTCGAATTAAAAATAATAATAAAAAATATTTTTTTATTTATTATTATTATTAGTTTTCGGTGCCATGGGTAAGCGTTGTGACTTGTGAGCTTGTAGATTAGTTATATTTGCCACGCGACACGCCGACAACGGCATACATTGAAGAATAAATCATTTCCTAAACACAGACTATACAGCGCAGCGCAGCGCAGTTCTGATTGGCTGCCTCGTCTCCAGCCGTGTTGCCTCAGAATTCTTTAGGGTCACTAATTTGAGCATAACAGCGGAGCGGCGGAGCTAGCCAGCTAAAAAGTTTCATAACGTCGGCACTCGGCAGCAGACCCACAGTCCACAGATAATAATAATGCAGCAGAATTAACACTGCCTCCGTGCCTCGTTTTGATAAGGCTGTGTGGTAGGATTGCTCATTTAAGAAAAATGTTTTACTGGAGAAGGGAGAATGTATGCGTTCCGTTCCATCTCAGTTTTCAGCAACACCAATGCGCGGAGAGAGAGAGTTGCGCCAGCAATGCGATCTTAAATGTTATGTCTCAGGTTGTATTGGTGTAAATATAATTATTAAAAAATCCGATTGGCTCGAATTAAATCCGAAATCCGAATGGCTCGAATTGTTCGAATCCACGTGGGTTTTTAAAACGAATATCCGAATCCAATTTTTGGACAATTACGGCAGCCCTAAGAGCTGGTGATATTACAAAGGAAGGCTTAGGGTACTTCTGTACAGTAGTAGTGTACATATGAGTGGTGGAAAAATTGTTTTTACTTAAAAAGGTATCAATACTGCGATGTAGAAGTCCGGCATTCAAAATGTACTCGAGTAACCACTGCTTTAACCCATTCTTGGGCGGGAACCCCTTTTGGTGTTAGCATCATGTTATGCTTTAGCTATTGAAAAATAGCAGATCGACAAGCTCATATGAACTTGTAGGTCTGCTATTTTTTTTAAATCGTGAAAATCTTTGAATATATATTTCAGCGCAAACATTTTTAACTAAAATATTTGCTTCTGGGGGGGTCCCTGAGATGGGGGTCCGTGGCCCAATAGAGATAATTCTGGGGGTCCTTGACATGAAAAAGGTTGAGCACCACGGACATAGAAACATGGGTTTTTCTCAAAAATGTTTTTAATCGACCTCAGTCCAAAATGGGTTAACATACTGTAGCCATAGGCTATACGGTAGGCTAGATGCTCTCCGTCGGTCCATTCTTGGTTAGTCTCACTGTAGCCGAGGCAAAAACAGCCCATCGACAAGCATCCGCAAAGATATTTAATGTAGAGTGAAAACAGAAAATACATTAGCATAGAGCCCTGAGGGACGCCACTCAACCATAATGGGGTTTAAGTGTTTAATACGTATATACAAAAAGCCAATCTACAAGCTCAATAATAGTTATACAGATGCTGAAAAAATATGTTACAGTATAGCGCTACTGGTATCCTTCAAGACCACCAGTGCTCATGGAAGAGAACAATGTTCAGGAGATTTTGTAGGTAAAAGGCCTTAATTATATTTGGGCTACAGGCATTAAAAAACACCAACACGTGTGTCGACTTGCGCCTTCTTCAGGGTGAAATGTCTACAGATGATGTAAATACTCCACAAGGAACCACTTGCAGGGTGTGTGTGTGTGTGTGTGTGTGTGTGTGTGTGTGTGTGTGTGTGTGTGTGTGTGTGCGTATGTGTGAGCGAGCGAGCGTGCGTGCTCTGATGGAACCGGCTGCACGTGGCAAAGGTTAATCTGAGAGAGATTGATAGAGTTTAAGCAGCCTAAACAACATGTGGACCGTTCTGCATGAAGACCATGTGTTCCTCTGCCTCTCTCCTCTTTCACACATCTCACTCGTCTGCTCCCGTGCTTTCACCTCAATCTTCTCCAGTCAGCGCTTATACTTGCTAGTGTTACCATGTCAGTTGTTTTTCTCTGTAAAGCCGCTTGTTTAATATCGTTCCGGAAAACACATATCCAAGAGCATATGGGTGGTTGCCTCGCATGTCTGTTTATCAGGATAAATCGACTCAACATGAGAATCCTGGTCTGTGGTGCCTTTACAAGAAGATGGCGCCGGTTACGCAGACATCCAGCCAGGGGGCTGCAGGCGGGCTGCAGGCAGACATCCAGCCAGGGGGCTACAGGCAGAGATCCAGCCAGAGGGCTGCAGGCAGACATCCAGCCAGGGGGCTACAGGTAGACATCCAGCCAGGGGGCTACAGGCAGACATCCAGCCAGAGGGCTGCAGGTAGACATCCAGCCAGGGGGCTACAAGCAGACATCCAGCCAGGGGGCTGCAGGCAGACATCCAGCCAGGGGGCTACAAGCAGACATCCAGCCAGGGGGCTGCAGGCAGACATCCAGCCAGGGGGCTACAGGCAGACATCCAGCCAGGGGGCTGCAGGCAGACATCCAGCCAGGGGGCTGCAGGCAGACATCCAGCCAGGGGGCTACAGGCAGACATCCAGCCAGGGGGCTGCAGGCAGACATCCAGCCAGAGGGCTGCAGGTAGACATCCAGCCAGGGGGCTGCAGGCAGACATCCAGCCAGAGGGCTGCAGGCAGACATCCAGCCAGGGGGCTGCAGGCAGAGATCCAGCCAGGGGGCTGCAGGTAGACATCCAGCCAGGGGGCTGCAGGCAGAGATCCAGCCAGGGGGCTGCAGGCAGACATCCAGCCAGGGGGCTACAGGCAGACATCCAGCCAGGGGGCTGCAGGCAGACATCCAGCCAGGGGGCTGCAGGCAGACATCCAGCCAGGGGGCTGCAGGCAGACATCCAGCCAGGGGGCTACAGGCAGACATCCAGCCAGGGGGCTGCAGGCAGACATCCAGCCAGGGGGCTGCAGGCAGAGATCCAGCCAGGGGGCTGCAGGCAGAGATCCAGCCAGGGGGCTACAGGCAGACATCCAGCCAGGGGGCTGCAGGCAGAGATCCAGCCAGGGGGCTGCAGGCAGAGATCCAGCCAGGGGGCTGCAGGCAGACATCCAGCCAGGGGGCTACAGGCAGACATCCAGCCAGGGGGCTACAGGCAGACATCCAGCCAGGGGGCTGCAGGCAGAGATCCAGCCAGGGGGCTGCAGGTAGACATCCAGCCAGGAAAAAACTCTGCATTTCACAACAATGTCTGACACCTGCCCCAGCTCCGTCCGTCTCACGTGCTCCATCTCATCCTCTTCCTGTCTTGTTGCTCCCAATCCCATCTTTTCATCCTCCTTAACGGGCCAAGTTTCAAACATACATCAACACAATCGCTTTCCTGAACACGTGCACACACACGCACACACGCACGGGAACTGCTCAGTACATTTGTGCCCACATACAGTACGTTACAGTCCTTGATTGTTTCCAAGGCGAGGTCACACACACAGAGCTTGGTACAGCGGGTACTGAGATGTTGTAGAAGTGCGTTTATCATCAGGACAGATCAAGAAGCTATAATCGAGTTAGCGTAGGTGGGCCGTTGACGAGCCCACCCGGCCCTCTGTCAGCGCCTCACTCTTATTGGGTTAGACTGCGGCCGCCACTTCCTGAGTGGGAGGGGCCTGTGTGTTCCAGGGCACGGGAGGAGAGACCAGCCATTAACTGAGGGAACTAGATGAAATTCTGGATTCGATTAGAATGACCCCGTCTTCCTTGCAAAGACGCACAAACAACTCATCAGCGTGCATTAAGGGCTGTAATTGCGCATGAACATCAAATAATGATATTATTATGAGATAATTGTCGTGCTAGACTCATCTATCGTTGCTAACCTGCTCCTGACAATACAAGCAGGAGTTACAGGTAATAAACGCTGCAGACTTTATCATATGAAGCAGAATGTATGCGTTTGCCACGTTTCGTTTTGTTGTTAAATAGAATTAGGTTTGTTTGTAATTTGATCAATGGGATTGAGTGAGTTAGAAAGCAATTACATTATTTACCTACAGTATACAA
Source organism: Protomyctophum bolini (assembly GCF_963924005.1). Lineage (NCBI taxonomy): Eukaryota > Metazoa > Chordata > Actinopteri > Myctophiformes > Myctophidae > Protomyctophum > Protomyctophum bolini. The sequence continues at coordinate 15,221,012 of NC_137884.1, forward strand.
TCCAGGCGTTCATTCATCATTCAAACCGGTCATGGAGGATCATTTCAGTAGGCCTATAAATAGTCAAAATAGCAGATCTGCAAGCTCAAAACGCTTGCAATAAGATGCATTTTGAGCATGTACATTTGTTATTTCCACTATTAATGTTTATTTTAACACTTAACCCGCCATGATAAATTAATTAATTCACCTCTTACTGCTAGGATTTCCCCCGTTCAACCCTTATTTTGAAGACCCAAAACTAACGACCGGATGTTACAAATGTTACTACTGTACTGTGTGTGTTGTCGCATCCACTCACCGGTCCCGCAATCGGCGGCGAGAAAGCCTCTTGGCCAAAGTCACAGCGTTGGCTATATGGGCCGTGGAATAAACCCCCACAGGATGCAGTTGCACCGCTCCATTCACACAGGTGTGATTTTTTACTTTTTATTTAGCAGAAATGAATTTACTACTTGAGAAATGCAGCCAAGAGCCATATTTAAATGTTGTTGCTAGGCATGCTTTCATACAGCAGACAGTGTTGCTTATCCACTTATTATAAGTGACTTTGGGCTTGTAAATAGAAATGTTGTTTTTATTGTTGGGATTGCTTCTAAAGTGTAGTTGCTTTGGGCTTGTTTCCTAAATGTGAATCATTATGTAATTGTATGTCCTTTTGTGTGAGGTACCCCCATACAAGATTTGTGTTTCCAAAATATTCAACATTTCACTTGTTTAAGATTTTTTTGAAAATAGCTCAAAATGTATTGTATCACAATGAGTTGTGAGCTTGTAGATCTATACTATTTTCAGAATAGCTGATGGTTTAAAGTGCTCATGTGGCCTATAATAATAATAGTTGCTTCTTCTTTGGTGCTTGTTTTCATAGACCTGGTTGCTTATTTATCTCGCAGAATGTGGTCTTGGTCTCAACTCCCTTGGTCGGTGTTCTGTTCAAACTGGCAGTCACAGGTGTAGACACATCAGCTTCTCTCACACACACACCCCCCTCTGGTCTCCTTTCATAAGACAGAGATTTAGAAATCTTGTCCTCTCGCCTCTAGACCCTGGTTGCACAGTTTGTTTGTGGCTAAAGTGATGTGGGGGCATCCATATGCAATGAAATGAGAGTGTGTGTGTGTGTGTGTGTGTGTGTGTGTGTGTGTGTGATACAGGTCGGTGCTTGTGTGCCCACACACACACACAGCACAACTGTATTATCAACGACCACTTTAAATGGACACACACACACCATTGTGTCACTTGGGTCAGCAGCACTGGTATTTACATCAGTCTCTCTCTCTCTCTCTCTCTCTCTCTCACAGACAGACAGGTCATAATATAGTACATGAAGGATCATAAAGCTTCATTCTTTACACCTGCAGCTCATAAAGCATTATGTAAGACAGCGCCCTGCAGGGACAGACAGAATGCAGAGGATACAGAGGGGAAGAGGTAGGCCAGGGACAGACAGAATGCAGAGGATACAGAGGGGAAGAGGTAGGCCAGGGACAGACAGAATGCAGAGGATACAGAGGGGAAGAGGTAGGCCAGGGACAGACAGAATGCAGAGGATACAGAGGGGAAGAGGTTGGCCAGGGACAGACAGAATGCAGAGGATACAGAGGGGAAGAGGTACTGTAGGCCAGGGACAGACAGGATGCAGAGGATACAGAGGGGAAGAGGTTGGCCAGGGACAGACAGGATGCAGAGGATACAGAGGGGAAGAGGTTGGCCAGGGACAGACAGAATGCAGAGGATACAGAGGGGAAGAGGTACTGTAGGCCAGGGACAGACAGGATGCAGAGGATACAGAGGGGAAGAGGTTGGCCAGGGACAGACAGAATGCAGAGGATACAGAGGGGAAGAGGTAGGCCAGGGACAGACAGAATGCAGAGGATACAGAGGGGAAGAGGTTGGGCTAGCCTGTCACCATGTGACACTTTACTTGATGATTATGTAATTGTGTTTCTGTCATTGAACACACACACACACACACACACACACACACACACACACACACACACACAATATAATAATTAAAATAAATTGGTCGGGGGTGGGGGCTGCAGCAAAGGACATCAGGGTCAGAACTCGGACCTGTGACGTGCTGTCCAGGCTACATTGTAGTCTAGGTGCCTGGACTGCTACACCAGTGGTCCAGGCCATAAATGTACATTTCTGTTAGATTTTTTTAGGCTCAGTAAACAAAAGGTGCACAGGGCAGATAATATGACACGTAACTAACATAATTTAATAATTAAAGAAAGAGGAACCAGTGTTATCTGCCGTACAAGCTCAAAATGCGCTCTGAAAGAAATAATTGCGATCAAGAGATCATGTGATAATAATTGTGACAGGCCTATACGAGACAGGTGAGAGGACACACACACACACACACACACACACACACACACACACACACACGATTGAGTAATGGGATTTAGTTCCTGTAGAATCCCTTGGGGCCTTTTTTTTTCTCTCTTTCTTTTTTTTTTGTTGAATCAGATGAGACAAACCAAACCACAGTAACTGTTGCTGCCCTCGGGGGTGATTGTGTGGAACCCATCAAGCCAACATTTAAACTCTCAGATCTTCAGATTAGCTCAATGGAAAACAGTGCAACTATTACCACGTACTGTGGCTGGATGTGGCGACGCCGAACAAAGCAACTTCTGTCCTGGAGGAACCAGTCCCAGCAGGACAACGCCACTACTGTCGTGACCTTGAAACAACAGATGTCACCATTGTTCCACTGAATGCGTTGCAACTTCCCTCCGTGCTGCTTCTGCACGGCTGAAGTCGGCAGCAAGCAGTCAGTACGACATGATATTAGATCCGTTCTCTCCAAACACAAATAATGAATTGCTTTTTGAAAGCTATGCTGTACGTGAGCCAACAGCTACTGTTTCATAATCATTTACAATAGACAGTTTCTTTGTTAACCAATTGAACTAGAATAATTGAACTTGCTAATGTAGGGGACGTAAACAATGAACAGACTATCGATTCATCGATCATTAAGACTTTTATAGAGGCCGCAATTTGCAGTGATTCACGTCAAGTGTGAGCCCGTCAATCTACTCTCTAAACAGGAATTAATTATCTTTTTTGGAAAGCCATTTAGTAAGCGAGGCAACAGCTAATGTGTTTAAATTAGCCTTAGTAGGGAATTGATCACCAATTCAAAAGCAAGATAAGGGGCCTCTCAAAGCGATATGCACTTCCATCCCATGAGAAATGTTAATATGTCTACGGGTACTTTCTTTACTTCCACACTTGGGTTGCATAGGCCGACGTCTTTTTGAATTATTTATCGACTCAGAACATTCGCTCTAATATCTACAGAGTAGTCGCTAGGCAACACTCGCTTCCGCTGTGGTCCGTCAATTAAATCTTTCCCCCGCCGTCCACGTCCATTATACGTGCAATATTTATCTGCATATTTTTTTCCCGGAGTTGAAGCTCAGATTGAGGTGTTTGAACAGAACGTTGATGTTAGGAGCTCAATACAAATAATCACACTTGCGTGAAGTGAGCGGCGCTCTTATCATCACATATTACATTCCGTGCTCATACAGACACACATACACACACACAAAGCTGTGCATAGGAGCGGCTAGTGCCACTCAAGAATATGCGTTACCTCGTTTATACGGCTGGCAGTGAGGGACATTTGACTGAACCACGGGTCGACAGTTAATGAGTTAACATGAGTCTGGGCTAAGACGTTATCCTCAGGATATTACCAGAACAACACTGTGTTCCTACTGTCGTCCAACTGGACCCAGCTTGTTTCCAAGCTCATCAAAACCTACTTTTGAAGTCGAGGGAAAATCAGGTCCTCTGGCTGAGACACTTTTAACGAGATCAGGGACGAATAACGAGATCAGTCATGCCCGACCGCGTACAGCACTGGATGATACATCCAGTGATTATCAACCGTTCAGCAAATTAATCCCTTAAACCTCAGAGTTGACCCCTGGGTTCTATAGCAGATACCTGGTCTACAGAGGCAAGAGGCAGACATTGTGAAAAAAATGTGGCTATTCTCATTCAAAATTATGATTATTTGGAGCGGGGGGGGAGGGTCTCTGCCTGAAATGTTCGATAACACATAATTGTTGTACATTAGATGCAAGCTTGTAGATTTGCTATTTCGCAGTCTTCACCCTCAGAATAGGCATGATTGTGTTCCTGTGGCTAAAGTCCATCCATTCATCTCTCTCTCCTCCCCCCCCCCCCCCCAGAGCAATAAGCAGACTTGACCTATGAGATTAACTTCTTACATGTTTGATAATCACAAGGCTTTGTGGAGCTTTATAATAAACCAGTAAACTGCTGCCTTCATTTTCTCCCTCTCTGTCTTGCACTGTATATGTGTGTGCGTGTATGCGTGTATGTGCGCGTGTAAAAGTATTTTGAGTGTGTGTGTGTGTGTGTGTGTGTGTGTGTGTGTGTGTGTGTGTGTGTGTGTGTGTGTGTGTGTGTGTGTGTGTGTAGTGGAGATGCTGTAGAATATGAATTAGAGTAGTACTAGTCCACCCTAGTTTAGACACCATCAGATCAGCGTGTCTTTGCTTTGGGAGATCACAACTGTGTGGATTATGGACTTCATTCCTTATAATAATCCCCAGTGGAGATGATGAAAAAGTCTTAGAAAGATTTCCCACTAGTGGTTTTATACTGGTTTATACAAACGACTGGAATGAGGTCAGGCCGTGTCAATGTCATTCTGGAGGGCAGTGGAGCAATTCCTGATGAAAAGATCAGTCCTGCCAACTCTCGTATACCAACACACACTCACACTCACTCCCTACATGGCCTATTGTGACTTCTTTGGACAATTGTGACCAAACAAATGTTTGACAAATGTTTCTGTAGACGTCTTTAAAGCACAGCTCAAACTCCACCTCTTCACTCTTGCATTTAGGCAAGCTTTTAAAACCTCTCTGTGTTCTTTCTTATTCATGTACTGATTTGCTGCCGTTTCTATGCTCTTTGATATTGTTTTATTGTCTAAATGTTACTCTGTTTTGCTGCGTTTTTATGTCATAAAAGGTGCTATATAAATAAACCATTATTATTATCTGGTGCCTTCCTGGGCACCGCCACACAGGAATGCAGAAGTGCCGTTCGCAAAAAAAGAAAAAGTAAACACGGTAGACGTCTAAAGTAGACTTGAGCCACAAGCGAGCCGTTCTGCGAGGGTGTCGCTGTGCCGAGCTTTGTGTGGTCCGCTAAATTGCCGATCTACAAGCTCACAACAACGCATTGAGATCTGGCCGTGGACTGGAGAAAAGGCTGTCCAACATTTTGATCAACTAAGAATAAAGGGTTTAAGTCAGAGGACCTCAGAGATACTGCATCAGGCCTCCAAATCTTTGTGTTATTCATACCGGGTGATTGATTGGTTGCCATAGTGTGCAGTGGGTTTACTTTCGTTCCACACTGTCAAGATATAAGGAGTTACAAGGTTTATATATAATTAATATATATATATATATATATATATATATATATATATATATATATATATATACACACATATTCAGCAGAGATATTTGTAGCGCTGCGATAAGGGTCTCCGGAAACGAAAAAATAAATAAAAAAAGAATAGTCTGACAGAATGTGTCAAAAGTGCCCTTCCTTCCGGCAGGAGAGAGAGATCCCATTTCCTAACACATTCTGGCAACGGAGGAAGATGCTATATTCTACCTGGCAGCATGAGAAAGAGGAGAGCTGACATGGAACGGATGCTATATTCTAACTACAACATGAGAAAGGGGAGAACTGACTGACAGAAGAGGATGCTGTACCTTCTAACTATACAACATAAGAGATGAAGTGCCAGAGAAAGCATAATACCGTCTCTGTCGGGTGGAAACCTCATGTCCAAAACTGTTACTTTGCAGGAGGATTCAAATAAAACCAGAATGACATGCGTATCATTAACTGCCAGGTGAAACAAACGCTCTCCGTTTCTTTGTGTATGTTTCTCTGTGACAACCTCCCGGCCCTTGTTTGCGTTTGTTTCCGACGTTCTTTTGTTTGGTTCAATCACTGTGTTTTGTTGTGTAGCTCCAGTTAGCTCATAACTCCGCGCTGCGGCCATAGTTATAGTTTTGTGAATTTTGTGTGACGATCAAGTAGGGCGATACTTTACAAACAAACACAGTCTGCCCGACAGCAACAACATATTCCAACTACAACACGACAGAAAGAGCGAAGGAGGAGGGGAAGTGAGAGAGAGAGTGTGACTGAGTGAGAGAAGTAAATGAGAAGTGTCTTTGAAAGAGTAGAACCAGTCTCCACTGTGGCGGCGGTGGATCAGGGGTAGAGTGGCCGGATGGGAACCGCAAGTTTGCCAGTTCGAACCCGGGCTCCCCGAGAGCTAGTGTCGAAGTGTCCTTGAGCAAGACACTGAACCCCTAAATTGCAGCTTGGTGCCTCGCATGGTTTCCTCTGCCAATTGGTGTGTGTGTGTGTGTGTGTGTGTGTGTGTGTGTGAGTGAGAGAAAGAATGGGTGAATGTAATGCACAATCTATATAAAGCGCCTTGGATAAAGGCACTATATAAATGCATCCATTTACCATTTAGTGTGGGGACTACCATGTTATTATGGCACACTGGTTGGTAAAACAGTTGGATTGATGAGTGGAATGATTCACATGACTAATGCACAGTTAAGAGTGCACAGCAGCCATGCACACACACACACACACACACACACACACACGGTTGCCTACAGTAGGTAATGTAATGCACACTGCTGACACACATTCTCGCACACAAACACATCATAGCAATGAGGCAGTCAGCTCTAATGACAGAAGCATGCATGCACAGCAGCAGGGTGCCATCAATCCCCGCAATATATGAGCTCATATATACTCTCTCTCTCTCTCTCTCACACACACACAAACACACACACACACACACACACACACACCTTAGAGCTTTATTATTGTGTTTTTTTATCCTTTTTTGTGTGGTCTATGTTGTGGAGTGTGGACGTGCTGATGTGCTCTTCTTTTTATCGGCAAAAAACCACATTCATTAATACGCACGCACAAAACCCACATTAATTCATTTGTGCACGCACAAAAACCACATTCATTCATTTGTGCACGCACAAAAACTACATTCATTCATTCGCTCACGCACGCACAAAAAACATTCATTCGCTCACGCACGCACAAAAACCACATTCATTCATTCACTCACGCACGCAACTTTGTATTGATTTTGAACCGGTGGAGAGGTCCGTGGCGCATCTTATACAAACAGCAGCATGACTTGGATTCATGAACATTGCATGCGGTGTCTGTCAGCAAGAGACGAGTAGAGAGAGAAAGAGAGAAAGAGAAAGAGAGAGAGGGAGAGGGAGAGAAGGGGGGGGGGGAGCTGAGAGCCAGGCAGTTCCACTACATGTCGCTCGCGGCGCGGAAAGATTTACAGACAGGGCGGACAGAACTTTTTTTTATCTTTTGACTGACAAAACGTTTAGGCTGAGGTTTAATTAAAGGTAGGTCTATCAGGTTGGAATGATTTCAAACACTGTCATTTAGTTTTGGAATCTCAATGGCAACCATTCTCACTCCAAGGAAATGCCCACTCAGCAGCGCATCGCATGAAACAAACACCTCACCGTTCAAAAACGTCCCCTCATCATGGAACCTATTATCTTTAACATGAACAAATTCCAAGTTAACTGACGATAGATTGCTGAGCCAAACATAATATATGATGAATTGAAAGGTTAAACTCCACACCACGCAGCAACTTCTGTGCGCCTCCCCAGTCCCCAAGCCATGAGTTAACATTATTGCTTGCTTAATTGATTGATTGAAGTTTGTATTAACAGTTTGCAGAATTACAGTACATTTCAAGCACAACTCAATGCACAATGCAAAAACTGTTAACTGTGAGGAAGACACCATAAAGCATTGCACTTGTTTACAAGAGGGTCCACCGTTTTCAATTCATGAGGGGAAAAAGGGGTGGGTGGGGGATTTGAGAGCAGTTTTGAAGGAGTCAAGGGATTCACAAAGATGTCTTAATGACAGTTGGTAGGGCGTTCCATGTTTGTGGCATAGGAGCGAAAATAATGAACTCCCTCCTCTGGTGGTGTTGTGTTGCTGGCATGATTAGACTGACTGAGCTCATCGATCATTTTAACACCACGGAGAGCGCCCTGGATGAGGAGATACGAGTCATTCTTTCCGCCGCGCTAACATGGGAGTCAATGACAAGCTAATAGTTGCACAGAGCGTTAGCATACGGCAAGCGAAAAGCGAAATGCCAAAAAAAAATAGGAATAATTCTGATTATTCTTATCTCGCCCCGTGTCGTTTGGACGTCGCTAGGACGTCCACAGACGTCAGAGGCACCTCTCGGCTCGAATCCTTATGACGTTTCCAGACGTATTTTGTACTAAATGTGTTAAAGGCTGTTAATTGGCAGGTGCAGTGTTCTCTCCCCATCAAACCGACCCGCAGAACAGAAATCAAATAAAACAGGAATTCCCCAGCTGATATTCAGTCATTGTTCATATTCAGCATCTTTCTTTAGCATCCAATTCTCGCACGCACGCACACGCACACGCACACACACACACACACTAACTAAAGGCTGTTAATTTGCAGGTCAGTGGAGAATCTCCCGACTGAACCGACCCGTGGATCCATAAAATAGTGACTGACTGCATCCAACAACCATGGTGATCCCATAGACTCGTAGAATAAGAAAACTATACATGTGCTCCGACCACCGTACAAATTCACCGAGCCATGTGGCCTATAGGGCAGAAGCCCTATAGGCCAATTAATCTGGTGACTGCAAACCTGTGTCAGGTCATACACCCAGGTGATACTGTTCAGCAATCATCCTCACTCTTATATTATCTTTATACTCTCATCTCTCTCATGAGTCTCATCTCCCGAGTCCCCATTCTTCCAGAATTGTATCAAAACCTAATTATTTAGAGATCTATTTAGAACAGACAACTATTTATTAAAGGCATACATTTAACAGGTATGAACTAACCACTGGGCTGCATATACAATAACCCTCAGTCATGATGTACAACAAACACCCCCTGAACATGACACTGGTACTGTATGTCACAGTGACTTACCCCCATGCCAACCCTTGATGCTGCATGCAGGGAGGCATATAGGGCTCCATTTTCGTCACCGCTAAACCCCTTATCCCTAAACTTCTTTGCCTTTATTTACTATTTTGCCAAACATTTTTGAATAGTTCAAATGGCCAGTCTACAAGCTCACAACGTGTCTGTAGATTGGCTAGTTGAACTATTCAAAAATGTTTTGCAAAATAGTAAAAAAGAATCTCAGGGCGGACACTAACCACAAGGCCACCGGGCTGGGCTGTACAGTATAATAACTTTTAATAATAATCACCAAATAACCTTTATTTACAGTATTCCATGTTATAGCTTCCACAGTAGGAGCTACAAGTATACCGGTATGTTACTCCATCGTTTAGGGGACCTTATGAGGTCCAACAACCCATTATATAATTAATAGGATCATCAACAATCAAATCCACATTCAGTTCAAGCCATCGACAAGAGGACAAAGGCCTGTTGAGAGAGGAATCTGGTACAATATGCGCGAGCGTGTGTGTGTGTGTGTGTGTGTGTGTGCGTGTGTGCGCGAGCGAGTGAGCGAGTGCATAAGGAGCATGACGGTCTATTGGGCTGTAAATCTCAGCCACGGGCCTGGCGTCAGCATCATATTTGGGCTGTAATGGCCCGGGGCGGTGAGGGGGCAGCCGTTGGTGGTGGTGGTGGTGGTGGTGGGGGGGGGGGGGGGGGGGGGGGGGGGGGGGCTTCTGAGGGGAGGAGAAGGGAAGAGAAGAGCTCTAGTGAGACGTCGGCGGTGATTAAATGACTCGCTGCCTCATAAATCTACTCTGTCATCACTCTCAAAGAGCCTGCCTTCCCTTTCCCGCACGCAGTATTCTGCCATAGAGCGCATTAAATAAGCACTCGCACGCGCACAAATGCACACGCACGCACACACACGTGTGCGCCCTCAGGGACATATACCTAAAACACTTCAACGGCCATTGCTTTGTTGGGAGGGAGAGGGGCGTGTTTCCTTAATATGAATGGTTTTCTGAAGCGTCAGCAATATTTATGGAATTCTCCTCCCAGTGTCATCTCATCATAGCAAAATGGTAAATGGTAAATGGTGCATTTATCCAGACTAGAGCTCTTTACAATTAGCATTACATTCTCTCATTCATTCTTTCACGCACACATGCATCATCTCCAAAACGAGTTGATCGCTTTATCCTCCAATCAAATTTAGAAAATAAATAAAACATTCACTTAAGGCAGCCACCAGTCCCTACCCCCCGCCGTGCGCGAGCACACACACACACACACACACACACACACACACACAGCCTACAGCACTGTTTCCTAAAAACAATTAGGCGCAGCATCTAGCTTGATCACTTCAAAAGCTCTAATCTTAGACATAAAAACACGATGAAAAAGAAATACGATAAGAAAATCATCGGGAGCAGTTAGGGGTTAAGTGTAGCACTCAAGGACATTTTGACACTAACCCAGGATCAATCAAATCAATCAAACCCGGGACCTTTGGGTTCCCAAGCGGCCGCTGCACCTGCTGAGCCTAAAATGAGCCCTAAAATGCCTCATTGTTGGCTCAGCGCCATGCTGGCTTGGGTTGGAGTCTATTACTTTTAATGGAAGGGTGAACGTGATCACTGCTTCTGAACCATATATTTAACCCATTTAGGCCTGACCTCGAAATTTAAAAAAAAAATCTTCTAAATCCTCCAGTTTTCTGAAATAAATATTTTCACGATTTAAAAAAAAATAGCAGACCTACAAGGTCTATTGATAGCGCGCCATATAGCACATTTCAGACAGCGAGTGCAGTTCAAAGTGCTTTACAGTAAGAGCAAAAAGATAACAAGAAAGAGCTACTGTATGAGGTCTTGAGGTTGAGCTATGAGCTTGTAGATCTACTATTTTTCAATAGCTAAATTATAACACCAAAAGGGGTTCCCGCCCAAAATGGGTTAAGCCCATAACCACTGAAACAAATATTGGATTTTCATAGAGACAAATCAGGAACTTTATTATCGACCTTTCTTGGTCCCAGCAACACACTCTCCCAGCAACACACTCTCCCAGCAACACACTCTCCCAGCAACACACTCTCCCAGCAACACACTCTCCCAGTAACACACTCTCCCAGCAACACACTCACCCAGCAACACACTCTCCCAGCAACACACTGTTGCAGGATCTAGCAGTCACAGGACGTTGGCGAGATTTGCAATCAGACGGCGCCAAGGAGACCATTTGTAGGATCTGTAGTAGCTCCAATTGGGATGGCAGATCTTGATTAATTCAACATCTTAGCTATCAGTCTCGTGTAGTCAGACCTATATCACATAACTCACTAATTCCACTTATCTACTTAGTGGGAACATTGTCACCAATACATCTGCTGCCACGACTCCTCCCTATAAAAAGGTCAACCAAGTGCAATAACAGTATTTACCAATCCATATAATGAGTATATTCCTTACTTATAGACATCTATATTTTAGTTTATTTTACCTGCTACCCCGGTGCTGCCCCCATAGCACCCACTGCTCCTAAAGGTAGCTCTACAGTCAGTCAGTTTGGAAGGTGTGAGAAAAAGTTGCTTAATGCACCCGAGAGCTATGGTGCTAAAAATAAGCCTGCTGCTATCCGACAGCCTGTTATTATTGTGTTACACAATACACCAATTCCACTTATCTACTTAGTGTATCTCACCACCAACTCTCGACGCTTCCCTACAACTTGCGAGTTGCGACCCAACGCGACCACCACCCATTCAACAGCAATAATAATAATGCACACACTGCACATTCAACAGCAGACCCAACACTTACAGTACCGCCGACAATGTCGGTGTGGTGGAGAGGTTTGTACTGTATGTCCACCTTAACAATTAGCATGAGTTAAATGCAGGACAAATTTCACATATACGTACAAATGTACAGAAAATACCCCAAAGGAGTGGGAGCTATATTATTATTTTTGTGGCCATCTACTATATGTAAGGTATGTTTGTAATTATGTCCCCTCAAAAGTAGACCAATCACGGCTCAGGCCACCATGTGAACCAGGAAGTCCCTGCATGGGTGAAGTGAAACTCATGAAGACGGAGAAGAACTTTGGATCATAGCTGATCATCTATTCAGTGAATCTCTTTAGTTACACCAACATTATTCTTATGAAACACACGTGTGGACTTTTGTAGGCCAACTCTGATTCTTCTGAAAGCAGCATTCTTCTCTTCTCCCCCGCTGTCCTCTCTCTCACCGTGCTTGTTCGCAGCTGGGTTTTTGTACTATTTTCAGCAAGCTGTCCATGTCCCTGATCGCACTGTTCTCTCTCCTCCTCAGAGACATAGAGAACCAATGTACATTTACTCAAGTACTATAGGCTACAAGTACAAGTTTGAGGTATTGGTTTTACTTTACTGGTGGAGATTTTCAAATGTTCTATATATTTACTACTACTCCACTACATCTCAGAGACAAATGAGACAAAATATTTATTTTACAAATATTAGAACTTTAGTTACTAGTCACTTTCTAGACACACGCGTGCGCACACGCACACGCACACACACACACGCACTGTTTCCGTATTCTCTCTGAACTGGATTGTCTGTTTAACTCACAGTGACACACTTTTCTTGTATGTATCTCATCACTGCAGAAACCTCTTTATATCGATATTTTAACTTTTCCTTAAATTAGTGCCCTACTACTTGATCATACTACTACAGTGGCACACACAAGCATCAAAAGCAGTAGATCTGCAAGCTCAAAATGCGGAGAAATGAGGTTTACCACCCGACAGAGACGACATACAGTATGCTAATGTGATGTTCTGACTAGCTATAGCCTATTTTGCAATAATATAGTAATTATTAAAAAGTCAAAATAACATCCGACCCTTGGTATTAAGATCCACGTGCAAATATGATAATCCAACGTTCATAAGTGCAGGGCAGAGCCATATAGGTCTCAAAGAGCTGTTCACTCACAACTCAAAACAGAAGTGGCTCTCCTCTACTCTCCCCTTCTTCTCTCTCTCGCCTGTCCCACTCCCCACTTGTAGTGGTTTTTCGGAGATTGGAGCATTGCCTAAATCCCTGTGTCGAATGGGAGCTGAATGGAGAAGGGCTTGAATGGTGGTCGGTGGCTTGGGAGTAAAAGTCTGCCCAGTGTTTAGAGTGAAAGGTTGAAGGTTGTAGCGCGTGTGGTCGAATTAACAATGGTGGAATCTTTTTTACTTAGGAAATCAAAATGCACGCGGTCAAATACATGTCATTTTGGGGGTTCTTAATTGGCACGAAAAAGCTTTTATGATCAACACTTTATTTGACTTTTAACAGATCCGAGATCAGAGACCTTCAACCAAGGAAAAACATAGTTTCAGACTGAGATGCATCACTGTGATGTCATCATGACCGAGACATACTGTCTGGGTCACATATGTCCATTCTCTGACTCTCTTAAGTAGACACTTTTCCAACAACAGAATAAACAAAAACCTGCCAGTTTTTAAGTTCGACAACCTAGTAGTGTGTGTGTGTGTGTGTGTGTGTGTGTGTGTGTGTGTGTGTGTGTGTGTGCACACCTGTGTGCAAATAAATTGTTTAAAGTTTCTCTTGATATACACATGTTGGCACGTTTGTTTGTCCCCACTCTCCTCTCCGGTAATATGTGTCCAAGTGTGTGTGTGTGTGTGTGTGTGTGCACGTGTGTTTGTGTGCACGTGCATGTTCTCAGTTGACAAATCAGGTTGCCATGGGAACACAGTTAGCTGCGTGGGAGGCAGGGCAGGGTGTGTGTGTGTGTGTGTGTGTGTGTGTGTGTGTGTGTGTGTGTGTGTGTGTGTGTGTGTGTGTGCGCGTGTGTGTGTGTGCGTGTGTGCTACTATAGTGGAAACATTTAAAAATGTTTTTGGACATATGAGGTTTCCACCCGACAGAGATGATATCCATAAGTTATGGACCATAACGTCTGCCACACATCAATGGCTGCCTGCTGGAGGTCAAAACTATCTGACGGTTACATTTCATGCAAATGGCTCTCAACATGCTTATACGAATGTTATTTAGATTCAGCTAGCTTTCATGTTTACCTGCTAGTTACTTTGTAGCACATTTCCCAAGCTCAAAGAAAGAAACCCAAATGGCTGAAACTTCAAATGATCTCGGTTCCAACAAGAAGAGACAAGAAGAGACGATGACACACATGCACATTATGTGTCAAAGTTCAAGGATTACATTTTGTCCTCTGCTCTACTAATATTTGTTGAGTAAACAAGCAGCAAGATATGATTAGCAATGATTCACCATCCTGGGAATAGAGAGAAGGCAGAGGTTTCGAGAGACGAGTCTTGACTGGAAGAGCAACCAAACACTCTCATTCTGGAGCCATAATGCTTAAAGTTTAAACTGGTGTTAACCTGTGTAATTTAGATAGCATGTTACGTAGACAGAGCCATAATGCTTAAAGTTTAAAGCGGTGTTAACCTGTGTAATTTAGATAGCATGTTACGTAGACAGATGTCAGGTTCATTTGTTTACGTAGCATCCTATAGTTTGTATAGTTTCAATGTACAGATAGTTTTTTAATATTATACAGTTTAGACTGATGATAGGTCAATGGTGTCTGCGGGGAGGATCTTCAAAGATTAGTGAAAAACAATGGTTGGATTTTAATATACTCTATACCATACAGGTTGGACATTACACTTTATTCATATAAAAGTTACATATTGCTGCTTAACTTTATAAAGTGTTTTCCCAAATATTTGGGGACGCACTTGCAATATCCTCACAACTCAATTGGGAATAGCTGGTTTAATCAAAAATGATTGAAAATCAATACCCCCTGCCAATCATGAGAAGAACAATTAGCATATAAACAACAAAATAAACACTTATTCTATTCCAGGAGAGAGCAGAATGAAAATGTTACAGAAAGAAATCTCCTCACCAGCACTTTGGCAAGCGTCAACGAGGCAAAACACTCCATTATGCATAAACACACCAACCTTTCCAAGTTCCAACCAAACCAAAACACACACATTGTTCCCAAAAAAGGAAAAAAAGGCAAAGTCCCAAACTCTCTTATTCTCACACCAGAGAAGGACATAGAAATGCTGTGTAAAAAGCCTTGTTAATTAACCACTAAAAAACCCATTTGGTTGCGCAGCGAAGTCTCTCAGGGCTCTGAGCTAGTGTCTTTTCTGTTTTCTGTCACAGAAAATAGCCGATGGACAAGCTATAACAAATGTGACGGGTTGTGAGCTTGTTGATCTGCTGTGGTTAATTATCCCTGTGACAACTGTGACATCCTCAGCTTGTCCTGAGGGAGGTATAGGGTGAGAGAAGGGGGTAGAGGGTGTGTGTGACTCATATGAAGTGAGGGGCGCTCTTATATACATTACATTATACATCGCATTACTTGCTCAGCCAATCAAATCATCCAATCCCACGCTAAGGAAACACACACAAAGCTGCGCATAGTTGATTAGCTAACCCCTTTTGGTGTTAGCATTATGTTATGCTTTAGCTATTGAAAAATATCAGATCTACAAGCTCATAGCGCGCCACAGAGTGGCACGCTACGAGCTTGTATGTCTGGCTTGTCTGCTATTTTTGAAAAATCGAACGACTGACATATAAACATAGCTTTTTCAGAAAACTGGGTTAAGTACTAAATGACTTGTTGCCATGTTGCTGCTCGTGTGAACACAGCATATACTGTACACACATTTCGTCCACTGAGGAGAGAGGAAGACCCTCTTGATATTGAAGACATGACCCTTGACCCCACGACTCTCTGTACCTGTAACCTGTGTTTAAGGCTTACTGCTGCTGTCGCTATATGACACCGGACTGCCCCCACAGAAATCAATAACAGGTCTCAGGTCTGCCTACACACATCTACCAAACTCCCAAACTAGCCATGAGGTGAATAGCAGGCCATGTGTTCCGAGTCACCTCGACTGACAGGGTGTCTTCAACAGGGGGTACAGGTCCCCTAGGGGCCCCAGAGATACTATAGGGGCTGCCGACAATCGTTATGTGATAGGATTTTTTTTTTTTACGTTAACCAACTAGCATCACTACTCTAAGGAGAGCCAAAAATATGCATTTTTGGCAAAGAGGTTTGGTGTAGAGGGGAAAACAGAGCAGACCAAGTAGAGTGAAAGGTGACGTTTACTAAGTCGACTATGAATCCATCTATTGAATCTATGAAAACGAACTGTCTGCTTGACTTCCAGAACATTCTCCAGACAGCTGGCACAGGGAGAGTGAGATTATTGATAAAGAATGAGAGCTGTTGCTGTCGAGTTAATGCGCAATAATATGCACTAATAAGTTAGGTGCGTGTGTGTTGGGGGGGGGGGGGGGGGGCTGTATTTAAGCATGCATACACACGCTTCTTCAAAGCAGGCCGAATGAAAAAATAAATTAGGGGCTTAATCCTTGTGCAGACTTCAGCGAGAGGAAATGGAAGAAGAGATTGAGAGAGAGAAAGAGAGAGAGAGAGAGAGAGACCCGAGATCGTCTGAAATTTTCCCCGTCATTTCATGCATCTGCAACAAAACTAATTTATTGCTCGTCATGCTCAGCTTGGCACAAAGAGCCTGGAGGCAGTCAGTGCAACCAAGAGAGAGAGAGGGCGGTTTATGTGTTACTGTTTACACACCACTGGTTATACTGTGTATTGCACCCATGGCTCAATATGAATCACAGGAGTATAGCGCCTACTATGGACCTGTCTAGGGGAAGCTTTCTGACAACCATCTCATGGCACCGCCCAAATTTAGAGCAAACATGGGGAAGTTGTCATTCTACTGCTCTGCCCTGACACCATCCATTAAAGGGTGTGAATCACTGGTTACTTTATAAACTGGCCTGGGAAAAGAAAACCCATCAGGAGACCATATTTTCCCATCTCTTTTGTGTGCAGTGTTTGTATTTGTTGATGACATGTATTATTGTGTCAATATTTGTATGCTATGTTGATGAATTGAATACATACAGTATACTGTAGGTCGGACCACAATGGAAACAAGTCCCCAGGACTTTTTTGTGTTATCCTTTTAGCTTTCAACGTCTTACTGTACCACATTTTCAGACTAATAAAGTATTCAATCAATCAAAATAATTAAGAAGTACTTGTCTGGCCGCGTCGGTATCAAGGGTCATTCTAATGTCAAACATTCCAGTAGCTTTATTCTGTTCACACACACACACACACACACACACACTCTCTCTCTCTCTCTCCTGGCAGAAGGAGATAGAAGAACTGCAGGCAGAGGCAGCCAGCACTGTTGCCAGATCTTGTGAGAGGAATAAGCAAGCAGGTCTATGAAAATAAGCCCAGAAGAAGAGATTAATATATGCCATATGAGCACTTTAAACATTTGGAACTATTTGAAATAACCGATCTACAAGCTTTCAAGCTCACAACACGTCGCTATCAGTGTTGTTTAACGTTGGTGGGACGCCATTTTAATGACGTCACACGCACGCCGCTTAACACCTGCACTGCAGGAGTTACACATATCAAGGGTCACACAATAGACCCTTGATATGCATCCAGGCTTACTCCTATGTTCATTCACACTGGTGTGACACTCGGCAGCCTTTGTAAACCTTGTGGAGGTGTAACCTTAAGGTTGTTTTAATCGCATGCATGTGTGTTGGGGCATGGCATGGTACCGTGTGCAATGACCAATGAAACACTGGCGACACGTTGGGAGCTTGTAAATCAGCTATTTTCTAAAGAAAATCTGGGGAAAAAGTGAAGCGTTTTATGTTAACAACACAAATCTGGCATGGTATTATTCTTTTTCTTTTCTTTTTGGGGTGGTACTTGACTTAAACAACATTAGGAAACAAGCTGCAAGCCCCCCCTGCAACCCAACATTTACAAGCATGAGCTTTACAGGGGAAAAAAACAAGCCCAAAACCTAGGTCGCTTGCTATAAGCAGACATGGCAACACTGAGAGAAAGGAGATGAAAAGGTAATGTGCAGAGAGGAGAGAAAGCGAGAGGGTGAAAATAGAAGTGTTGAGACAGGAGTGTGATGTATAGTACGAACATGTTCTGGCCTTCATTATGGAGACACGTGACGCTCTAATAGGACTCATGGCTGCCAGGATGAAAAAAGACATTTCTTGTGAAGAAAACGTGTGGGTTTTTTTTACATGCACTGCACACACACACACATGCACGCTCTACTTGTGAGGACTTCAACGTTGTAGGATGGCACTTTTTATAAATGCTATTTTTGAACGGTGGGCACACAGTCTCCGATGAACAGCTATGTGTGTCTGTCCGTAATTATTTAAAGATCTCTCTGGGCCTGAAAGTGTTTAATTGTATTTGTGCAACATGGACATTATTTTTTAATAAACATATAATCGATATATATTATATATCGTATCGCGGCCTCTGTATCGTGATACATATCTACCATGAGAATGCAAGCAATATCCACCATATATACAATATATTGTACCTCTAGTAACAATACAAAGTATAGTTCCACAGTGTAATTTTTACTTTTGCCACGTTGAGTGCATGTTTTGCCACATTGTGAGGACCAGGAAAATGCATGGATAAAAGCAAAATAAAATCTAACATATGTGGTAGCAATTTGGAAGAAATATGTTGTATAATTATGGTGTTTTGGTATAGCCCTACAGCCAACCAGTTGAACAAATTGCAGATTGATGCTAAAGTCCATGCAGTCATTTTGTATTTTAAAACTATATGACATGATGAGGCGTTAACCTTTGATGAGGCGTTAACCTTTGCTTTTATGAAACATCTGAGATCATTTTCTGTAAGATTGAACATACATTCTATCGCTACTTTAACCACCTCAAATACTCTTTAATATTAAAATAACGAATAACCGAAATATAGGCTATCTTCAAGCTCACAACACGTTGCAGCTTGTACAGCCTATGTTCGGTTCAAGACATGCTTATACTATACTTGTGGGGGGACATTTGGCATGCAAGTGTAGTACGTAAGTGCACGCACGCACGCACGCACGCATGCACGCACCCCTTCTTTTCTAGAACGCATCATACACATGCTGATTAAACCCATTCGGGAACAAGAACAAAAGGGTCTTATTAACTCGGGCTGCCGTGACGCGTATTGATTTCTTGCCGTAAGAATTCAATGCCGTCTATTGTTTTGAGAGATCCTCGCTTCAGATGATCCCCCCCTCCGCCCCCCGTACCCGTCATCATCCCAACGCACATCAATATGCAGCTCTCTAGTGCGTATCAAAGGGTTAATTACATGCTTGTAAGCAATTACTATCTTATTGTAGCGCAAAACGCCCCTCCTTTAAATTGGAGTCAAGATCAAAGTGGCCCAGAAGCCCATCAGTCACTGATATGTTGTCCCAGTGTTGTCGTGTCAACTCCAAACATGACAGGACATATAGACCCTCCACTCTCATAGAAAAAGGCCTGGAAGAATTCACGGAACCACACTTGAAACCTATTCTGGGACGAATATTCTGCAAGAAATGTCATATACAAGCTCACAACAACGTGTCGCAACATGATGTGTTCATGTGAGCTTGTAGCTCGGCTATATCGGTGAAGAGGGGAGTACTAGACCAGTGGTTCCCAAACCGGGGTCCCAGAGATAGAAATGCCATTGGGGGTCCGTAGACTAATGCATGTCAAACTGGGGGTCCTTGAAATTAAACGGGTTGAGAATCACTGCTAGAGCTGTAAACATCTTCTCTTATGGGGGTCCCTGGCGTATGTTTTCAAATGGGGGACCACGGGCTAATAAGTGTCACTTTGGGAACCACTGTACTAGACGATAGAGCCCTGGGGGACGCCGGTCAAGCCTCATTATAGACGTACAATTACTAGAGGAGGGGCTGGCGCCAAATCTTTGTGTGATAGGAACCTTTATTTGCATTAGCCACTTGAACCCCAGCATCCCCATTCTGGGGGGAACTTTAGCTGTTGAACCCCATGCATCCCCATTCTGGGGGGAATTTTTGCCAAAAATAGCAGATCTACAAGCTCCAACTGGTAGATCGGCTATTTACGGCAAAGAGGTTTGTTTGCTGTAGAGGAAAAAAAGAGCAGACCAAGTAGAGGTCAGGTCAAAATGATTGACCTATAAGTATTGACGATTTAAGTGGTTAACCCATTTAGGCCTGACGTCCAAGGGAAAAAAAACGTTCTGAAAGAATATATATTCAATATATGTTCAATACGTTACATATATGCTTATAGCCTTATATATATGAATATATATATATATACAAAGATGTGTGCCGCATTTCTACGATTTTTCAAAAATAGCAGATCTACAAGCTATGAGCTTGTAGATCTGCTATTTTTCATAGCTAAAGTATAAGGAAATGTATAGAGCAGCTGTGGGACTATACAGCAGCTGTATGTCTCTCAGTGCAGTGACATTCTGTGATTGATGATTATTTGCCATAATCACATAATTGTTTTAATCATTTTTGGCCAAATACAATGAGACTTGGAGGGTGCGTCAGCAAGGTCAGGAGGTAACAGGGGGTGCACGGCCCAAAGAGTTTGCGGACCGCTGCAATATGTAGTGGGAGGGTCCGTGCTTCATCTCTCTCTCAGCTAAGCGGTCCTTGGCCTGATAAAGGGTTAAAGACCCAGTCACCCTGGTCTAGAGAGAGTTTAAGAGTTTAACACACTACAGGTGCAAAATCAACGAACGCAACGAACAACACAATGATGCTGCGCTAAAATTGCGTCTATTTTCGGCAGATGATATTTTCGTGCTGAGCGCAAACGGGAGAGGGAAAGACTAAGCATAGGGTTTAAGCAGGCCTAATAATAATAATAACGATAACACCGACGTGAATTAGAGATTCCATTTCATATTATTATCCCATGGGGTATTTCAGACTGTGTCCCAAAGTATGGGAAAACACAACGGCGCTGGCTGTCCGTTATAGTAGCAGGAACAGTTGGTGACAGATGATTGGCCATCATCAATGTGGTGTCTGGTGGCAGGAAAGGGGGGGGTCATAATTGGACACCCGCCCGTGTCTGCCAGTCCTGAGCCCGAGGGTGTGTGTGTGTGTGCGTGCACGCGTGTGTGTGATCAAGCAGGGGACATTGCACCCTGGGGGAGAGAAAGAGAGAGAGAGAACAAACAGAGACCTCCATTCAGGTTCCATGTACAGACACATCATTCAGCCTGACATGACGACGCGTCTCCAAGACACGCACGTAGCAGCTTGATAGTCCGTGTGTGTGTGTGTGTGAGCACGCACACACACACACACACACACACACACACACACACACACACACACACACACACACACACACACACACACACACACACACACACACACACACACACACACACACACACACACACACACACACACACACACACACACACACACACACACACACACACACACACACACACACACACACACACACACACACACACACACACACACACACACACACACACACGTGCCCAGTCCAATATCCAATGGATTAAAGCGAAATAAAATCTCACGGCTGAAAAACGTTTGTATGGCCCAATGCTATGATGTGTTCAGTGATATCGTTGCTGCTGTTCTATGAATACCTCCAACAAGGTGAACGAATCCCAGACTGAGGCTTTAACCTTTGCTTTTATATGAAATATCCAAGACCACTATAAGATGTCATGTATGCTTCTGAAAATATTGCTATAGTTTGAGCACTTCAAAATGCCCTAATCTTAAAATAATAACCGAAACATTGTCGATTGACGCATTAAGAGCTTGTAGACAGGATATTGTTGGTGTGCAACATGCTTTCATAGAACATGGGTTCCCAAAGTGGGGTCCGGGGACCCCTAGGGGTCCTTGAGGGAGTTCCAGGGGGTACCTATAGCTCAATTAGAGATAGTTAGGAACCAAATGGACCCTTATGGGTCTGTAACTCAGAGAGTGTTACACTCTATTAACAGTGGATTTACAATATAAATTGGGGTACCAGATATAGAAATGCCATTAAATGGGGGGTCCGTAGACTAATGCGTGTGAAACTGGGAGGGTCCATGAAATTAATATTTTTCGTAAATCACTGCTAGAGCCTAGAGCCGTAAAAATCCTCCCTTATCACTGGCATATGTTTTCAAATGGGGGGTCCGTGGCCTAATAAATGTTGATTTGGGGGTCCTTGACACGAAAAGGTTTGGGAACCCCTGTCATAGAATGGAATGCAAATGGCTGAAATCAGTTATGGCGACTGAGAACTTTAATCTAAGCACTGTACATGAACTTGTACATTAATTGGTGTTCTATTTTAGAACACTAGAGCGGTGCCCGTGGGGGCCTCTACAGCGGTGCCCGTTGGGCACTGGCCTACTTGTAACGATGCAAGTTGGAAAATGCATGCCCCACCCAGATATTATGCGTTGGAGCACGACATATATATTTATGATATTATGATATCCAATGTATCCCAAATGAAATATCTCACAATAGACATTCATATCACTGTAGAGTATGCATAACCCTCCATTCCTCCCCGCTCCTTGATTTGTATTCATTCACAGGTCCTCTCATTGATGGGGTCACGTTGCATAGATTCTGCAGTGTGGCGGATATTCTCTTCTCAGCGGCAACAGCACACCCAGCAAACAGCAAACGTAATAATAAATGTGCTCTGCCAAGGTTGGAGTGAGAGTTTATCCATTAGCCAGCCATAATATTGACAAGGCCAGCGCACTCTCAGACACCAAACTGCAAGCGCTCGTATAGCCGAAACAGACAGGAAGGAATTGTGTCAATGAGAGGCTGCTAACAGCACCATAAACACCGCTGTCCGTTCCAAGTTCTAATACTACGGAACAACCGTGATGGACGTACAGCATGCATGGGCCACATGCAGGCCCCACCTTCACTTAATGCAGAATACTGATATATTATTGATTATTTGATTTTGGCCGTTACAATTCCAAACATGCAAACATGACCCGCTTTAATTACTTCAGTCTATATTCGTAGCTTAATGAGTAGTACTAAAATGCTATTGTCTTTTTATGTCCAATGTGTTTGTATTTAGTTCATGAAGTCAACATAACTATAACTAAATGCATTTGAAATTGAATAAAATGTTACGTTTCAGGATTCCAATTCAAAAATAGCCAAAACTAATTCAAGATTTAAATTATATACAGGTAGCAAAAAATAGCTGATCTACAATTCACACAAGAAAATTGCTACGACAGTGATATGCAATGTGGCCCTCTGGAGTGAGTGTGGAACTATTTGTGGCCCTCTCTCAAAGTTGCCCACCCCTGACGACATACAGCACCCAGGGAGGGAGGGAGAGATGGAGGGAGAGACAGACAGACAGACAGCGAGAGAGAGAAAGACGGAGGCGTTAACGCTACAGACAAAACAACGGCACACTGCACTGAACTGGACTGGATTAAGGCGAGAGAGACCAAAAGGAAAGGATGGGATTATCAAACTGCAGCAGGATTATATGTTTTCCCCCTGGAGACTTGCGACAGAGGGAGCATTCACACGCGTCACACACACACACACACACACGTACAGTATGTGTGTCAGTGTGACAAAACATACAGTAGGGTTGGGATCCTTGGGATTTTAACCATTCCAGTTCCTTAACAGTCCGACCCCTTTAACGATTCCTAGAAGGTTCCAAATGTACCCATTTCCCAATACAGGTCCGTAAGGCCTCACAGGCCCCTTTTCCACCGAGGTTGGACCGGTTCAGTTCACTAATATTGAACCAGTTCAGAGTGTTTCCACTGAAGATTAATCGGTTCAGAGCCCTTAAAGTTGGTTTGGAACTGAAACTGAATGGCCGTCTGACCTTAATGGCCGCCTGGTTGAAGGTTACAAGAATCTAGAACGGAACCAGTTCTAGAGACTAGAACCAAAGTTATTTTGTTGGAAAAGGGACCAGAGACACAGACACACACACACACACACACACACACACACACAGGCAAGGAGGCATTATGGCATTATGGACCAACCAGAAACCCAACAGGTGAGAAACCTCTCCCCCACCCACACTCGACTGCCAGCTGCTCCACATTACCGTACCATCCCTGCACACAACAAACGAATCATCGCTGTCTGGTATTAAAAAAAGACCTCTTATCTCCATATATTTTAACTATTTGTGCTGAAACTTGATCATACTACCACAGAAAAGCATCAAAAGTAGCAGATCTGCTACTTTTGCAATTTTTGCAATTTGAATGAAACAACAACAGTTGTGGGCATATGAGGTTTCCAGAGGTTTCCAGAGGATAATTATGTGACATCTAATGAAACATCATTGCCAATATTACTGTGCTTTGATATGTGGGTCCCACCCCCCCATGTAGGTGCATAATAAACCATGTAGACCTGTGCATAAATATGGCATTTCTTGACAGCACACATAACACCACATAACAGCACGTTCACTGTTCAAACCAATTAGCCGTTGATGTCAGCGTGGGAGAACCGGTAGTGTTTAAAGTATAGGCTATACGCACACGCACATGCGCGCACACACACACACACACACACACACACACACACACACACACACTGCATTACACAGACCACCGTCGCACTGCAATACACACACCAATGCACACATGCTGCAACACAAACACACACACACACACACACACACACACACACCTTGCAATACACGGACCAATTGCATTCACAGTTTCACACTGCACTGTCCCCTATGGTTTCTTTACAACAAAGCACAGCCCTCCCTTTTGGCATGCACGCACGCACGCACGCACACGTATTACAAGTAGTAATCATTATGGTTATACGTGGCGCATTAATCCTTGGCATGAAACACACATATGGGTGTAGATTGCATGTATGTACGTGTGCGACGTGATATCATAACACATATGGTATAGTTAGTCGGGTGGGTGAGACTGAATTGATGCATTGAGGGAGGCTGGGCTGCAGGTGGATGGATGGAGGGGGTGGGTGGGTGGGTGGGGGTAGACAGAGAGAGAGGGAGGGAGGGAGGGGGGGGGGGGCTCACAGCGCCGCGCAGCAGCGTGACTGCATGCCGTACAGCTCTGCAGTTTGTATATAGGCTGAAGCAGCTGCTGCTTCTTCTGTGAACCAGTGAGGGAGGGACGGGAGGGAGGGAGGATCGGGCGAGCCGAGAGAGAGAGAGAGAGAGCGAGAGCAAGGGAGCGGAAAGAGTGAGTGTGTGAAGCCGCATTTGGGAGTCAAGGAGCTGTACATGGCACTACACCGCAGCACTACACACAGAGCTGTCGCACCACTCAGTGCTTTGGCCCACGGAGCACGGCTAACATCCAACACTCCACTCGGCCCCCGTCCCTTTATATATAGGCTATACCACAGTGGTTCTCAATGATTGACCGACCCAAAATAATCATATTTGACCTGTGGATCCCCCACAAAATAATCATATTATTTCCACCGTGACACGTACTTGTAATGTAGGAGTTGCATTCAAAGTTGTTTGTTCGGTTGCGCAGATAGATATTGTGAGAATAGCAGATAAAGCTCACACAACGCCTCATGTTGAGCCTATATGTGGGGGACCCCTGGGAACCCCCTCAATCAAGGACCCCCCCCTGGGGTCCCCCACTTTGAGAACCAGCACCTTACGAGTCAATTTAATACACTATGCATAGCCTATAGACACACACTGGTAAATTGGTGACAAAGGGAATGTGATAGCAGCAAAATCCATCCGAAAAGATGGGTTATAAATCAGGGACGGAGTGAACTCTCATGACCAATGAACGATAATATTGTGGGTCACTATGTCTTTGGCATTTCCTCGCAAATGTTTCTTTGCCGATCACCGTAGAGACTAGAGAGTGGCCAACACAGAGCATCTCTGAGTGTTGCCATTGTGCAGCAGATGAAGATCAAGGAGACTGACTGTAGCCTATAGCGACGTAAACGGACAATGAAATGTGTGCGCATAATATTGACTTGCATTAAGTTGTCTTATAACAGTTCCATGTGTTTTCACATCAATGGTGATAATTTAACTTCACAAAAGTTTAACAAAATTGGTATAATAATTCGAGTTTTGAATAAAAAATAAAGCTTGGGGAGAAAAATCATATTTCACGTATATTTAGCTATAGTATAGGGCAGCCTAGCGCATGGAGCTAAATGGCCCATTAGCTCTCAATACATTGATTTCCACACCAAGAACTGCATTGTCCCTTTACAGTTCATAAAACCCTGCATTGTCCCTTTACAGTTCATAAAACCCTGCATTGTTGCCAGACAACACAATATATTCCCATTTTGGGAAAAAGAGAGGAAAAAAAAGATATATATAATAAAATTACATTTGATTCACTTTGTTTGAAAAGCTATGGATATGAGAGAAACCACATAGCATCATAATAACCATATAGTTTATAGTCAAGCTCCAGACAGTCTGCAGAAGGGGCCAGCCACTAGACAGCGACCCCAGTCAACATGCACGGCACTCCGGGGAGGAGAGGTGCCATCTATACAGTCTACGGTTCATATCACAAGTTCCACTCTACTAGGACACTACAATAGCACAACCCACAACCAAACGAAATTTCAAGGACCATCCATAACTCTGAGAAATGGAACCATAAGGACCTGTAAGGGTCCACTTCTATAGAACCCCCCTAACCCAGACCCTCTGGGAAGTCAAGACTTGATCAAATACATCTTGATAGTCTTCTCTTGATCCAAAGCTAAACCTCTCCTATTAAAAGCTGGGGTGTGAAGCCAATGTTGTATCTGAAATGCCACGTAAATTCCACCACTATGCATCCATCCAAGCCAACAATCTAGCCTATTATGGTCTACTCTATACCTTCACACAGAGAGAGAGTTGAGCTCCAAGACAATTAACTCCAATTATGGACGCACAGGTTTCATCTCACTGAGAAGAGGAGGATGAAGGAAGGGCAATAATGTGAAGCGTAGAAAGCACCCCGGAGAACAACACATAGGCTACTGTGTGTGGAGAGAGACTACATGCTACTGATGAGAGAACATCTTTAGAACGTGTTCTTTTGTGTGTGTGTGTGTGTGTGTGTGTGTGTGTGTGTGTGTGTGTGTGTGTGTGTGTGTGTGTGTGTGTGAGGGGGGGGGGCGTCCTTGAGTCTAGGGATGGGATCCTTATTTTAGGATTTTTGTCCCTAAAAGTGATCAGTACAGGGACGCTGTCTGGGTTACCTGAGGAGGGGTGTTGCAAATGGACCCTTAAATAAGGTCTGTAATTCTGAGAGTGTACCAAATGGAACCAAATGGACACTGGTCTGTAACTCCGAGAGTGTGCCAAATGGACCCGTTTTGTAGAGAAGATTCCGATCCGGTTCCGTTTCCCAGCCCTATACTACTGCCATGTTGGTGGTGCAGACTGCAGAGCTGTTACGACAGAACAGGTGCAACGACCAACACGCCTCCCCTTCTCCGTTTCACCTGGGCTGCACTCACACACTGCTGCAGTGGATCCCCCGGCCGGATCAGTCCATAGCCTACTACTACTACTACTACACAAATTACACCCCGATAATAAAACACCTCACAATGCAACGTGTTCAATCTGTGATCTATGGATCCTCCTTACCTGGGAAAGGAACGCAGATCTCTCTCACTTCAGCAGCTGCAGTCGCTGCATCGACACTGCGGATATAAGAGAGGCACACGTTTCAGAGGCACCAAAAAAAATCCCCAACTCCGTTTGGTTTAGGTAGCCTACTCCCTCCAAAAAAGAATATAGTATGCGACACGCGTAAACCCCCCAAAAAAGAAATGCCTTTTTGTGTCGTGAATGATAATAATCCAAACGATGTTGTCAGAGAAGAAACACCACCATCGGGGCTGCTGGGGGGGGGGGGCAGGGTCCACTTGGTTTTAAATAAATCCCCCACGTTTTAGTTCACCGCGGAGCGACGAGGATGAGGCGATGAATCCTCTTAGAAATAGCAGAAGACTCCCGATAACATTCTGCTCCACCCGATGATCAGCGGGACCCTCTTAAGCAACTATGCCGATCCGAGCGCCCTGAAAGCCGGCACACTACTACAGTCAGAGCAGCACCTCGACCCATGCCATCCCATCCCAGGCCGGGGGGAACCGACGCACTTCTTGGGGGTCCGTACGAAATAAACGCCCGACTTTGACTGTATAGGATTCCGCAGGAGGCTGGCTGTGTGTGTGCGTGCCGTGCGTCGCGTGTGTGCGTGGAGAGGAGAGAGAGAGAGCGGGCTGCTGGTGGTGATGCGAGTCGGTGCGGCGCTCCTGCTGTACTGAAGAGAGAGAGAGAGAGGCGGTGTAAGGTGCTGCGGCGAGAGAGAGAGAGAGAGAGAGAGAGAGAGAGAGAGAGAGAGAGTTTGCGGCTCCGCAGTTGGATACTGGGGCAGCCCGGATGGATGACTATTTGGAGTCGGTGGCTCTTTCTTTTTTCGGGGTGCAAGAGGCAACCGTCTTGTTTTACACACAGGACCCCCGCTGTGACAGATCGGGTCTGCTGTAGCATAGAGAGGAGGCTGCGGGAACATTGGGCCAATTGTAAAAGAAAGGCAAAAAATCCCTGCAAGAGATTTCGGGGCGCAGCGCCTTTTGAATGAGATTGTGCGGGGATATAAGTATCTTTCTATGTTTATGTAATGCTAATGCATTCATTGGATTTGGCGAAGGACTCTCTCCCTCCCTCTCCCTCCCTCCCTCTCTCTCTCTCTCTCTCTCTCTGGCTGTGATTGATTGGGAGTTGGGACTATATTTTAACACAGATCTACAAGCTCACAAGCATTGCAAAGGGTTTGGTAGAGCGAAACGAAGAGCAGACCAATTAAGTATACCGAGTGAAAGGTCAGGTTTGCAAAGTATCACATTAGTACACATTTAATACAATGTGTAGTGTGTGGGGGGGGGCTGCTTCATCTCTCTCAGCTAATTAAGGGGTCCTGGCCTGAAAAACGTTGAAACCCCCATTCATAAAAAAGAAAATCCTGGGTGTTGGTGGGAGGCCTATACGTGGTGTATAAATGGTATCCAAATGGACTCGTCGTCGGTGGTCATCATTGGTCCCAATTAAGACCCATGATACTCCCCTGCATACTGGGAGTTATATATAGGAGTGTTATTTATGCAAGCGTTCGTGTTATTCTGTCCATGATGGAGTCGAAAAAAATGATCCCATCACCACCGGATTCGAATGCAATATCACAGGATCATTTGAAGACTGGATTAGACAGCATGCATCATTATGCGACTCTTGCAGCATACTTATGGGGGGATTACAATCTGCATTTCTGCTCTTTGATGATCTTTTACCAGCTAATGGAGAGAGCCCTTCCCCCGCACTTTTTATGCAATTAATATTCTAATAGACTAATTATGTAATCCGTGTTTTAAATGAGAAGGGCCTGCACGTTGCAGCAGTGTGCTTGAATCTTCAAAATGAAAAGAATGGATTATAGCGGCTACTTGATGACCACATGCATGCATAAATAAATACAAGTCAGATTTTTTTAAATGCAGTTTCAACTTAAAATTGCAGCATATCAAGGGATCTGATACTTCTAGAACAGATTACATGTACTCAATGTATTTATTTATAAAGTATACAATTATCAGGTCAAGCGGTTGGCTAATCTGGTGGTATGTTTAAGGAAGAAAGGTGAAGGTTGTTGTTTGTCAACGAAAGCATGCAACGTGCCCGCGTGCGTGTGTGTCACAGTGTGTGTGTGTGTGTGTGTGGTTTATTTTCCCTGGCTGCTGCTTCTATGCTAGACGCAGCTCTTTTCACTTTAAACCACTGCATCATAGCACCACCTACAGGCGGTGGTGGACACATTAGGCAGCACTTCAGTCAAAGTATAGCTATAGCTACCCGTAATACTCCTGGTCAGATTTATCAGTCAAATTTGTACTACTAAGTACTAATTTGAGAGTACTTGCATTAATCTTGCATTCGAAAACAACAATACAAGTATAAAACTACAGCAAGCAGCTCTATATTCCTAAAATAATTCAGGAGGTAAATAAATCGCTTCGCTCACAGTGAATGAAAGAGTCATCATTTTGGTCAAAGTCTGTAGGCCTGTATGTAAACAAGCCATCACAACAAACAAACAGCAAGTGACGAAAACAACAATACAAGTATAAAACTACAGCAAGCAGCTCTATATTCCTAAAATAAGTCATAACGTTAGAATCATCTTGAGAACGTAACACAGTAATCAGGGCTACATAGTGTATACATGCAGTCACACACTCACCGTTGAAATGTTTCAGCAACATTGTTTGTCACAACGCCATGCCGCCACGCAACGATGTCAGAAACGCCAGAAAGCATCTTCAGGAGGTAAATAAATCGCTTCGCTCACAGTGAATGAAAGAGTCATCATTTTGGTCAAAGTCTGTAGGCCTGTATGTAAACAAGGCATCACAACAAACAAACAGCAAGTGACGAAGGCTGAAACCTTTGATTGCGTGACTCGCAGCTGTGCAGGATTAGGCCTATAATAGAGGGTATGCGCATGCTTAAAGTGAGTGGCAAAGCAACAGGCAAAGTGAGTTTACCGTTGTTTAATGCAATCAGATAGGACTTTTTTGTTTGGATGGCTGTCAATGCCAGAAAGTAGTTTTTTGCCGCTCATTAGGGGTTCCTGCATAACTTCCTGGTTTGATGATGATGTCACGCGCATGCCCTCTATATGCCACCTGTAGTCATCTAGTGTGTGTGTGTGTGTGTGTGTGTGTGTGTGTGTGTGTGTCTCTCTCTCTCTCTCTCTCTCTCTCTCTCTCTCTCTCTCTCTCTCAGCCGTGGGCCTTGACAAATGTAAGCTCTGTTGCTGTATTTGACCTGAATGTATTGTGCTTGTATGCTAGATGTTGTTCTGAGTTGCTATACATGATACTTTGCAATATAATTGTTTCATATGTCTACTTTGCCCAGTGCTATTTGTATCTGTTTATTCAGAGATACATATTTGACTTGCTTTGCAATGTAGCTTGCAGCCTTGTAGTGTGGCCTATCTATACTTGGCCTTGAAATATATGATATCTTTCAAGGCCAAGTATAGATGGGCCACACCAGAATTATGAATGATGGATATATTATATATCCATCATTCATAATTCCATATGGTCAATGTCAGATGTTAATATTATCCCATTTCTGTGCTTGTTTGTAGAAACCAACTGTCAACTTGCTGAATGTACCTTGGTGTCACACACAACCTCTCTTTGACTGGAGAAACATGGGTGGTCAGCTCATAGCCAACAAACACAACCAGCTATTTAATATGGTCCTTCGAGCGGAAATGGCTGACTACCTCCCGTCCTGGTGCCTCCTGCAGCACCTCCTGCCCTGGTGCCTCCTGCACCTCCTGTCCTAGTGCGGCCCCTGTCCTGGCGCAAGTGTCGTCTCCAGTCCCGGGCCATCCGCCTGAGGTAACTCCCCGTCACCAGCCCAAAGATCTGGTCAACATGGGGTGGCTGGATGCCTCTCTTCACCAGCCCCAGGTTTGTGTTCCATGGGGTGGCCGACTGCCCCTCTTCCCAGACCACGTCTGACCCTGAACTGCCACCTCGACGGCGTCAAAGACAATTCTCTTTATTCACAGTAGCTGAGCTACTATGGGGGCGGCTGTCTAAGGGCGCGTTCGGAAATTAGCCAATCACGGTTTGGGTGTGCCCCCTATACAGCAACTCACTCCACAGCCCTCACTTGGTGCACAGCAGTCACTCGGTCAACACCACTCACTTCTCTGCAGCCTTGCATTGTTTTCCTTCACCTGCTGCTCTCTGTTCAGCCTGATGAAGTCTCTATATCGATGCGGTTTCACACTATGCGACCCTCAATGCTGTTAAAGATCACCGCCAGAGATCTGGGCAGGAGGCCCAAATCACTGTCTGGACCTACAAACGTGAAGTCTTCCCTGCGTTTGTGACACTGTAGGTGAACACAAACGAACTGCGTCTGTCCAGGAACTATCTGACGAGGTTTTTCAGAAGACTAAATGGGACTAGAGACTCACTAAATGTGTTATTCAAAAGACTAAGACTAAATCATAATGGCTAAGACTAATGAACATTGTATTTTCAAATTTGAGTTTTTTTTGTTGTTTAATTACTTTAACAGAAGTACAAGAGTATTTTTTTTAAATCCGTGTGTGCAATGGAATTACAGCCAGTACTATTTTATTTTTTTACATTTGAGAATTATCTGTTCTTTTCATTGATTCTGTACAGAGTAGCAGATATAGCTCACCATAGCATTGTTTTGTTTGTGATATTGAATACTTAATTTGTGTCTTTATGCTAAGAGTAGAGATTTTGTAGTACACACTAGGCATTGTACTTTGTAGCCTAGCCCTAGCAGTTTTACAAACTGAAGTATTACTTGCTATATTTAGCCTACTGTAGGTACCATGTGCAACAGCATTATTACAGCCAAGATGTTTTGTTTGTTCTTTTGAGAATTGCACTTTTTGTTTTTGATTTTGCACAGACGGCTACAATAACTTGTTCAGACTTCAAAATATGTTTTCCGTGGATCTATTTTTTAAGAACATTGTAGATCAGCTTGCCTTGAATTAGTCACAATTTGAAACTCTTTTTTTTTTTTTTTAATATATATATATATAATTTTTATCCCACGATTTTATAACCCATTCTTTCACCCCTGTGTCAATTATCTAATGTGATCCTGGGCTCTACACACCCTCCGCCAACCTGGGGAGAGCAACAGACTTTAACTCATGCTTCCTTCATGCCTGAGTGTGCAAGTTGCTCCTTTACACCTGACTCTTGATTATGTTTAAATATAATTGGATGAATCTAGAGTTGCAATACCTTTTCTTTAGGCTTACCAATATTATTCATATCTTAATTTCTGTTATTTAAGCTCAACTGGTAGCTTCTATAGGAAGGCCACCCGTTAAGCCCCTTTGGG
Organism: Protomyctophum bolini; assembly: GCF_963924005.1. Classification (NCBI taxonomy): domain Eukaryota; kingdom Metazoa; phylum Chordata; class Actinopteri; order Myctophiformes; family Myctophidae; genus Protomyctophum; species Protomyctophum bolini. The sequence continues at coordinate 15,254,084 of NC_137884.1, forward strand.
GTTTTTTTTTTTTTTGCACTTCCAGCACATCATGTATGTAACTAATCTTGTTTCTTATTGAAATATTTGCTTTCTGTATTTCTTTTATTTTACCATTTGTTATGTGCAAATAAACTAAACTAATACCCTCCATTGACTCCCCATTCATCCAATTTGCTTTTGCGATCTGCTTGTATGAAACTACGTTAACCTCACCAACATTGCAGCTGTAGGGAAAGCTTGAATTATCCTCTTTCAATCTGCCAAGCTTTTGTTTCATAAAAATCCACCGTAGACATGTTATGAGCTTTTACTTTTACGAGTTTACTGCCACGCCAGTGGCGGTATATTCCACCAAAATGTGGAATATGCCCTACCACCGGCCATCAAAAAGTGACTCCCCACCCTCCCGTAAAACCGCCATAAAAGTACAATTTATTTGGTAGCTTGCCAATAGTAATGACCCCTTCACTGTAAATATACTCGTACTGCTCCTATATTGATGATCTCTTGTATAGTATTGTATATGACTTGATTAATTGAATACACAGGAGAACAAGACCATCGGGCTCTTTTTAGTATTATTGTATAACTGTGCCTCTGTACTTTTAGCAAACTGTTAATACAGTATTCAATCAGAAAAAATATAGTTACCCCCTTTAGTGTGGGTGTGCAATATGTGTCCAAATCTCTATGACATTGTGTGTCCACATCTCTGTGACATGTCATTAATTCAAGCGTGTTTGAAAATCCATGAAGTCCCATTTATTCCACTTTGGTCAAGCTGTCACTGACTCCAGAGGTGATCCCACGGACCAATTAGAAAGATACACAGAGAATGGAGACGCATTGACCCACTGGGTTCATTTAACGATTCAAACACACCAAGAAATCTATTAACGCAACAGTCTGTGGACCTATCACATTTTAAAGGTTTAAAAGGAAGACACTCAAAGCATCACCAAGGTTGGAGGTAATCAAATGAACTCACAAAATCTGGATCCAGCGTGCAAACATTCACATTTCCTATTTGTAACATGTCCTTCTACCTGAGATTTGATCTTTTGTGTGCGTGTGCTTTTTGAACTGTTCATCAAATCAATAGCCCTGGCTGCAATCTACAAGGACAGTATAGTCATCAGCCTTTGAAGGAATCGATCAAACGACCTTGTGGAATTAAACCGAGGTCACTGAGGTGACAAGTTTAAATGGAAATACATTTTCATAACATACAGTATTTTGACCGTTCAAAATGTATAATATTAAAACCTGGGGCTGATATTACAAAATGGTGCATTTATATAGCGCCTTCATCCAAGGCGAAGGCGCTTTACATAGATTGCATATTGTGTTACATTCACCCATTCACCCACATTCATACACCGATGGCGGAGGAGAGGAAACCATGCGAGGCACCAACCTGCACATCGGGAGCAATTAGGGGTTCAGTGTCTTGCTCAAGGACACTTCGACACTAACTGGTGGCCCGGGATTGAACTGGTTCCCAAGCAGCCACTCTATACATGAGTCACTGCTGCCCCAAATGGCTTTCAAACCAGTAGTTCTCAAAGTATTAAACCCATTCAGGCATGACGTCCAAAAAAAAAAAAGTTTTCTAAATCATGACAATTTTCTGAAAGATTTGAGGCACATTTGAACGATTTTTCAAAAATAGCAGACCTACAAGTTCATAGCGCGCGCTATGAGCTTGTAGATCTGCTATTTTTCAATAGCTAAATTATAACATAATGGGTTAAACCCGTGTGCACTGCAGTAAGGGGCGCTCTTATCATCATACATCATCACATTCCGGCCAAACACAATTGGCGTCCTCACTTTTTATCCTCACGTCCAATCCGGCTAATCACTTGTGGCATCCTCAATTTTCTGTCCTCAATACGCTCAGCCAATCAAATCATTGCTATGGGGTGCTCAGCCAATCAAATCATCGCTATGGGGTATACACAGCGATGATAGGTGGGCATAGGTGGTAGCCTGACACTCAATTTTCATTTCGTTTCACTCCATTATTCGCCTGAACATAATTTTTTTATGTGGCTAGCGATTCAGGGGCTGGAGCCGCTGGAGCCAGGCTACATAGGTGGGGCTAGCGCCGCTCAAAAATGCACATACTGTAGGTACACAATGACCCGTCATGCACATGCAATATGAACACTTTTAGACCTCCTTCAGGCATCTGACCGCAGTAGTTCTCAAACCTTTTCGTGCCAAGGACCCCCAAATGTTTGTATTTGGCCGCAAACTCCATCTGAAAATGTTTTGTTTCAGGGACACCCCCAGAAGAGAAGATTTGTGTTAAAACATTTCTGAAAAACTTGTGTTGCTATATATATACTGTAGCTAAAATCGGATGCTTTCCTGGTTTTAATTAGTTCATATAAAATAATATTGTATTATTTTTAGGCGGGAATAACGTCCCAATGCTGTTCGTGAGAAAATGGGAAAATTCCTCCTTTAAAAAAGAAATCATCCAGTGTACAAATAAAAAAAAATTCAGAGTTAGTTTGCAGGCAACATGTCTCTTATACTTATATCATAAACATTCTCAGTGTTAATTTAACTCTGAGAGTGTAAAGAAATGGACATGGCATTTGGTTCGCCTGCCCCTCTGGAGAAAAGGGTTGCTGTCAGTATTTGGGGGGGCTTTATTAGAATCCTCTGACCAATCTGACTCCAGCATTTGTCTTGCAAATGAGATGATGACTTATCGAGATGAATGGCTTTGATGAAGCCCCCTTTTGTACACAGTCAAGTGTGGGTGGGTGGAGGGGTGTGTGTGTGTGTGTGTGTGTGTGTGTGTGTGTTGTTGTTGCCAGCTGGCACAACGATATTCCGGCAGCTCCCTCTCTATCTGCCCACAACGTGTGTGTGTGTGTGTGTGTGTGTGTGTGTGTGTGTGTGTGTGTGTGTGTGTGTGTGTGTGTGTGTGTGTGTGTGTGTGCATGTGCGTGTGCGTGTGCGTGTGCGTGTGTGTGTGTGTGTGTGTGTGTGTGTGTGTGTGTGTGTGTGTGTGTGTGTGTGTGTGTGTGTGTGTGTGTGTGTGTGTGCGTGTGCGTGTGCGCGTGTGCGTGTGCGTGTGCGTGTGTGTGTGTGTGTGTGTGTGTGTGTGTGTGTGTCAGCATTACCACTGTGTCCTTTTTGAATTAACTCAGTGAACCCCTTTAAACACAGCTGTACATGGTTTATGTTAAGCCTGTGGGGATGCAAAGATCACCCCACAGTGGTACACTGTTCCCTGGGGTGACACACACACACACACACACACACACACACACACACACACACACACACACACACACACACACACACAGTATCCACATAATAGACATTCATCACATTTCTCACATACAAATGTGTATGTTCATCTGCTTTACGCTCATTTCTATCCCTGCAGGAATGGATGACATAAATATCGCTATTAATTAATAAATGCTAAATTTCTATGTGTGGGTTTTCTAAACATTGAACCAATATAAAGTAATAAACTGTGCTTCTGACTAACCCTCCTCCATTGGATCCTCAAATTGTCATTGAAATTCAAACCACTAATCTAACCCTAAGCCTAGGTTTACTTTGTCATTCTAGTCAGTGATGGACATAACAACTATAACACTAATCTAACCCTAAGCCTAGGTTTACTTTGTCATTCTAATCAGTGATGGACATAACAACTATAACACTAATCTAACCCTAAGCCTAGGTTTACTTTGTCAATCTAATCAGTGATGGACATAACAACTATAACACTAATCTAACCCTAAGGGCCGATTCATACTCCTGTTTCGGCGCTGTAGTGCCGAAATGATTTCGGCTCGTCAGAAAATTTCAGTAGCACCGAAGAGCCGACTTTAGGACGGTACCCGCCCCCCCGAACCTCAAATGACGTCAAATTGTAGGCTCTACAGCGCCGAACCGACTTTTATTCGGCTCTAAAATAGGAGTATGAATCGACCCTAAGCCAGTACGTTTACTTTGTCAATCTAATCAGTGATGGACATAACAACTATAACACTAATCTAACCCTAAGCCTATAGGTTTACTTTGTCATTCTAATCAGTGATGGACATAACAACTATAACACTAATCTAACCCTAAGCCTATAGGTTTACTTTGTCATTCTAGTCAGTGATGGACATAACAACTATCTGCACATCAGTGATCAAACACCTAACTCCCCTTGAGCTGTAGTTGGTAAATGGGTAAAGCAATGATAATATAATATAATGTGTTGTTTTAAAAACATGTTTGGATAAGTTTGGATAACTATAGTAAGCAGAGATAACAACACAACACGCACGCACGCACGCACGCACGCACGCACGCACGCACGCACGCACGCACGCACGCACGCACGCACGCACACACACACACACACACACACACACACACACACACACACACACACACACACACACACACACACACACACACACACACACACACACACACACACACACACACACACACACACACACACACACACACACACACACACACACACACACACACACACACACACACACACACACACACACACACACACACACACACACACACACACACACACACACACTGTTCGAGACCTCTTGGTGTCACTATGAGAGATAGATAGTGGGTAGAGAAAGGCAGTGTTAGAGATATTGTTTAAGTATATCTACAGTAGGCATATATTAACCGATACACCACAGTTGGGCTTGGATCATACAGTATTTGTTTTTTGTTTGAAAACAAAGTTACTGAATATATTAGTCAGAAATGTAAACAGCACGTCGTACAGTACAAGCTAAAAGGGTAACACCGAAAGTTCCTGGGGACTTGTTTCCATTGTGGTCCTATGTATATTTAATTAATCAATATAGGATACAAAAATTACACCCCGTGTAAAGTGAGGGGCGCTCTTGTCGTTGTACATCATCCAATACAAAATGAATATACTTCTTAATTAATTCATTTGTCAACTTATTATCTTTTAACCATGATAAAATGTTTAAAAAAACTCATCTTTTCACCATGATCATGTACGTAATTTATGTGATATATAAATAAGCCCCGGGGTGAATTAAAACAGTTAAATTATTATTATTAAAACAGCACTGCGTTTAGAAAAGCTGATTTTCTCGTCTACATATGACGTAAATCTTCCTTTCATTGTCAATGGCAAATGTGACAATAGTTCAGGACAAAAAAGCTCTAGAATTAACACAATAATACATATCATCAACAAATAGAAACACTATGTAGAAAAGAGATGGGGAAAATCACATGTACCTCCAGTGTTGTGTCACACACTTCAATGAATGACTCCATATCAGTGTGGCTTGATTTGTTCATTCAAGACAGTTAATAATGATTCATTGTAATATATGGACCAAATATTAATGGATGAAATGCATTTGCAAATAAACAATGAATTAATTGTCCATGAGTCTGCATCATTCACAATACAGTCAGGCTATATTGGCTTCCTCATTGACTGACAGAAATAACTGGACATAAAAAGAATAATACATAGCAGACATATCACATGAACATACATTTGTTTTAACAAAATAACTAATTTAAATTACTCCAACTAGTGCTGTGCCAAGTAGTCAGTCAGGTTTGGGGGGCAAAGCCCCTTCGACTATCTTAAATACCATACCATTTGTATTGGCTTAACCCTGTCTTCTACCCTGAGTGTGTTGGATGTGGTTCATGGGCTTAAGGCCGAGATGTTTTGGGAGGTCTGAAGCTTAATTTTGAGTGTGACAGATTGAGATGTGGGAGAACCGCGAGGTGCAAGCATAGTCAAAATGGCATCAAATGAGGGCTCCAGCAAGAGTCTTGAGAGCTCATGTTTTTTTTACAAGAGAGGACAATTATCTGCCCAAAACTCTTGTTCTTTGATTGACTTTCTTGATCACTTTTGATTCTCCTGCCAGTTAGTTGTCAAGAATACAGCCCAAATATAGGTAACCTCTTCTTTGCTTGAGATTACTATTGCCCACTCTGACCTTATTGACCTCATTTGCATTTAACATTATTAAGGGAATGTGTGGACCCCAAATTAATGGATTCAAGGTGTCACACTCTGGTCTGAGTGAAGGTAGTGTAGGCCAAAATTGGCACTGAACCAGTTCTCAAAATGCTCAAAATGGCAAAAATAGCAGGCAGTCTTTTCTATGCAAAAAACAATCATTTTTTATTCACCTTTTGAGTGTCCACATGAAATGGTTGTTACAAGAAATACACAAAATAAGTATTTACATTCACTGGCCTGGTTCTATTCTCCTGCCTGGGCAGTCCTACATTGACTCCTGTGCAGTGGCAGGTCCCCCTCTTAAAAAGGCCAGGCCCCTCCCATGGACCAAACCAACCCAGGATTGATTCCACAATCTAACCAGTGGCTTCACAATGTCCAGATACATCACAGTTCATTCATAATACCCTTTAGAGTCACATAATATACAATCAAGAGACAAGCAGGAACTGGTACAGGCTTTTCCCTGGCTGGCAGTTCTCCCCTGTTATCTCTTACCTAGCCTCAAGTGAGACTGAACTCTACACAAACCCTCATACTGTTGGTATGTTCCCCACACCCCACAGCTGATAGTTGCTCCCTACAATGGAGTCAACCAATTATCAATCAAGCATCATCATCATCATCTCATTTACATACACATCCCAAAATAATATAATTCTCTGCAACATACACAATATATAATTCAAACTTTAGCCATTCAGTCTCAGTGGCAGGCTGAACTGCCACACAAGGTGTAATGACAGTTTGGTAGCAGAAAAGCCAAGTACGGGATTTTGCTAAGTTCAGAACTGAGGGCTTCTTCAACTTGCAATGTTGTCCTCACCTGACACCAAGAGTGCTGAGTCGTCAGCGAACAAGAACAAATTGCAGTTACAGGCTGCTTTCATGTCTATAGTTAATGTACAGTATATAGAAGGAACAGTAAGTCAATCCCTAGTGTTGCCTTCCATCCATCCATCCAACCGGCATTGTAAATAGGTTGTCAATTCACTGTCTGACTCCAGTAAATTAATTATAAATAACATTATTATTTGTGAGGCCCCCCCCCCCCCTCTCAAAAATGTCATTGCGTTGAACTATAATCACTCTCTCACAAAATGTGAGTGTGCAAATTACTTTGCAGGCTTATTACTTTTTTACTTAATGTTTACTGAACATGTGTGCGTGTGCGTGTGTGTGTGTGTGTGTGTGTGTGTGTGTGTGTGTGTGTGTGCGCATGTGTGTGTGTGTGTGTGTGTGTGTGTGTGTGTGTGTGTCATTCACCCCCGCACATATTGTGTCCGCATCCAGCCTCCCTATCAGGCTAGCAGCTGCCTGTATGTCTGTCCATCTATGTGTGTGTCTGTGTCTGTGTCTGTGTCTGTGTGTGTGTGTGTGTGTGTGTGTGTGTGTGTGTGTGTGTGTGTGTGTGTGTTTGCATGCGTGCGTGCGTGCGTGCGTGTGTCAGGGCCAGGTAAGGTGAGTCTGTGTTTTGCCAGCTGTCTCTCTAGAGAATCCAGGCTCACGTCCATGGAGATGGAGATCCATCCAAACAGCCCCCCCCCCCCCCCTCCCCCCCATCACATGCAGTCCGCCTCCCCCCCCCCCAGGACCGAAGCCCCTTTGGACCACACTGCAGATGGTCAGGGGTGTTGGACCCAGGACAGGCACACACTAAGCTACCACCTTACATGCAAAGTAGCAGAGCGAAACAGCAAGACTGACATCAAAAGGTAGGAAGCATAATTTTGCATTATTTATTAGTTTTTGTTTTTGACAGAGCACAAACACAAACAAATGAGTTACACACATAAAAACACGAGGACATGAGAGCAATGATGTCCACTTGTTCTAATTACCTCTGAACAGATTCTACATTTAGCCTCAAAGTGGATGATGAACAAAGGACTTCTTTAGTCTGAACTTTGGAACTCTGTAAATCCTTTTTGAAGTATAGCAACTCATATTCCTCATTCAGCTAGGGTTTTTGAAGTGCATTCCTAAACCTCAATATACTGTTATACAGTCTGTCTCTCAAGTGTTTGACCAACAATCTTTGAAGACTTTAAGGCAACAGACAAACTGTACTGTGAACCACAGGAGCGGAAAACACACAAGAAGAATCTGTCTACTTGCACCAAAAGATGTTGGAGGGTGAAAGAAAGTTAATTCTTTGATTTGTTTTCCTACCATGCAACGGATTCAATGTGATCTTAAATATTGTA
>NC_137884.1:15269809-15279809 GCF_963924005.1 Protomyctophum bolini
CTAAACCACTGTTCTAAACCACTGTTCTAAACCACTGTGTATGGTCAAATCTAAAATTACACAGACACTTTCCTTCTTCTTAATGTTTTAGTTTCAGAATACGAACCGGATTTAAAAAAGGAAACAACCAAGACGAAGAAGCCAATAAATAATTAAAATACACCAGAGGGAGGAAAAAAGTGTGCGTATGTGCGTGCGTGTGTGTGTCTGACAACAATCCTGTTCCAATCACTGTAGTCAAGTCAAAGTGCTGAGCAGACAAAAGCTAAAAAGCATCCCATGGTGAACCTGGTTCTATTAGCCTCACTGTCACACAATGAGCTCACTGCAGCCTTAAGATAGTGTCTGTCAGTCACAGTCACACACACACACACACACACACACACACACACACACACACACACACACGTTCAGGATCTTAAACTATACCCAACATTGTCATTCGCACAAAGCGAACCGCGTTCAAACACATCGACCTCATCCAAATCAATACACCCCTGGGCTTGGGGGGGGGGGGGGTCGTCCCCTGGGGTGGAGGGGTCCACGTCCAAGCTATATGTGTAAGAGAAACACACCAACAGCCACAACAAGGACCATGATGGTAATGAGCTCGGCCGTGAAAGGTCAAGTCTAAACAAAACATTTCCTCCTTATAAATATTTTAAGTGCGATTAGCATTAGCAGAGGCTTAATGAAGCCGTGGGCCCTGGCCCCGGGTGAAGAGGCTCTCTGATTGGATGACACTCTACTGGCTCTCTGGCTGCTCCTGATGGGAGCGATACTGAGACCTGGGGGAGAGGACGAGGGCTGGGACCATTTGTCCCAGTAATGTCAGCCATTTTATTTAATTTTTTAAGGTGAGGATGAAATTGGTACACACACACACAAATGCGCGCACGCACACATGCACAAACACAGTATACACACACACACACACACACACACACACACACACACACACACACACACACACACACACACACACACACACACACACACACACACACACACACACACACACACACGCTCACGCACAGTACGAATTTAGGATAGCTATTGTTTTGGTACAGCCTGCCACCAGGGTTTATACTTATCCTCCAGGAGATGTTTTGTCCCACAATCCCCATGCAGCTCAAACATTCATCCAGTTCCCCAACACACACACACACACACACACACACACACACACACACACACACACACACACACACACACACACACACCTGGGAGTTTCACCGTTGGCTCCATTTCTATTTTCTTTTCTTTTTTTATCGTACAGCTTTTTCTTAACCGATAATATAATACCTGCGGCCCAGTTGTTCTAAGTCTCTGTCTTCTAAACAAAATGTCTACTGTGTGTTGCTACTGTATATGCCGTTGCTGAAACAGCTTTTTATGCCTTTATTGATAGTGAACAGTATAGACAGACAGGAAAGGGGGAGAGAGATGGGCAGTGACACGCAGCAAAGGGAATCGAACCCACGGCACGCCGTCTGGCTGGCTTGGCAGCCTATAGGTGCCCAGACGGTTGAGCTAACCATCCGGGTGAAAAACATTTCTTAATAGTTCAACTATAGCCGATCTACACCGACACATTGTGAGCTTATCTCTCTTGTGTGACGAGAGAGACACACAGATAACAATGAATGTCCCTGGTGTGTGTGTGTGTGTGTGTGTGTGTGTGTGTGTGTGTGTGTGTGTGTTTTCCTGGTAATATCGCTCTCAATGATCTCACCTCCCCAATATGATCCAATCACAGATATCAAATACAGATAATCATGTTTACTCTTGACAGCATGTGTGTGTGTGTGTGTGTGTGTGTGTGTGTGTGTGTTCAAAATGCCCAGGGCACATCATAGGAACAGTAAGGGAGGATGATAACATTTCAAACACAAAGTGTGTGTGTGTGTTTGTCTGCTTGCTTGCATGCGTGTGCTAGTTAAAGTGCAATATCTAGTGTATACCCGGCAGAGTGAACCAACAGACATGTAACCACAGTAGGCCATGTGTCTGTCTCAACGTATATGTTCGTAAACAAGCACACACAAACACTTGTCATTCTAACTGTGAATGTGTTCATGTGCATCCATTCTGAGTCAAGGCACGTTATCGTTAACGCATGCTCTGCTGAAGTCTGTGCGTGCCGCGCGTGCGTGCGTGTGTGTGTGTGTGTGTGTGATTGATCCATGTATGCAATCATCTTCTACAGCGATAGAGCGATAGGGGACACAAACACGTCGGTCAAATCAAAGCGTAACCCAGCATGCAGAGTCACTTACCATGTAGCACATTGCAGAGGATAGATGTAAGTTACCATGTAGCACATTGCAGAGGATAGATGTAAGTTGGGGGCATGAAATGATTTAAATCCCCCTTTTGATGGACAACACATATATATATATATATTTTTTTTTAGTGGTGGAGGATTAGCCTACAACTGTTGTCATGGGTGGATAGGCTTATACGTGGCCATGTAACAGGTTTAGTGGCCACAGGCTTGTTGCTTCGTTGTATGCCTTTCTGTAAAGATGCAGAAATGGTAGACGCGGAGGACTGGCTCAGTGCCTGGGGATGAAGAGGGAGACTTTAAAGTCTGGCAGACATGCATGGCAATGCCCTATAACATGCACAGGGCTCTTCAACTGGCGGCACAGGGTCCCTAGGGGGAGGGGGGGGGGGATGAAGACTATGGAATGGTTGTGAATGAAGACTATTCCCTCATATAAGTTCATTGTTTAAAGAAACAGTGAGAGCGACAATACAGGATAATAATTAAAGTAATACATCTTTCCGGACAAAGTGCATTTTCACTTTTTCTGTGACGCTCCTAGCAGCCAACAATATTGTCTGGCTTTCATAATAATCACCTTTCCAATATTGTTAATAGCCGTATAATATCTGTGATCATATATACATTGTATTGTAAATACACAGCCACAAGGGTCCTTTCCGTGCATGGTTAGCAGACTGACCATGTCTGCTAACCATGCATTTAAACTTGTAGGCCTATAGCACTGCGTGTGTCCTCACCCAGCAATTAATTCTGAAGACTTGGAGTCAGATATTGTCCTCTATTTTCATATCCATTTGAAGTTCTGGCAGAAAACGTGTTTCAAGTAAAATATTGCCATTTTTCTACGCGGAAAAGCTAGACTGAAAATATGAAAACTTGCATTGGAAACAGTCAATGTTTGGGAATTGGTCATCTTTAAAATGGCCGCGGCCGCCAGCCGCGGCCGCCAGCCGCTGTCCCACTTTGACTGTTTTGCTAATGAGAGGCAGCTAATGATTCGATCGGCAGGCTAGACGACAATCTCTGATTGGCCGACATATGCCCCTCGGCCAATCAGTGATTGGCTGATGACGTAACTATGTATGTTTAAGTAAAAACTTCCTGATTGGCCGAGCGTGTCACCAAAAATTCATAATCCCCGATTGGCCGAGGGAGTCACCGACATACGCAGCCGAAAACAGTATGCGCTCTGCTCGCGCAAGTAATAAAACACACCTAAGCATTTAATACAACACTACATAATAGTGAAAAAGCAATTGCATGTTTACCCTCTAAGATTGCACATAATGCTCACTAAAAACGACTTGAGTAAATGTACAGTTACTTTACAGTTTACACCACTGCACATGAGGCACTTCACCTGTCTTACTCCTTCTTCCCCCCCCCCCCCCTCTCTCTCTCTCTCACATCACTAATTCAACAGATAGTTCATCTCATTGCTTGGCCAGGCTCATGATTGATGCATAATTAAAAAGCTGGGTAAATTAACATAAGCTTGTCAGACCATAGTCATATCACCGCACGCACGCACGCGCACACTGACACACACGCAAACACACACACGCACACACACACACACACACACACACACACACACACACACACAGACCTGGGGGAGAGGACAAGTGCTGGGACCATTTGTCCCAGTAATGTCAGCCATTTTATTTAATTCTTTAAGGTGAGGATGAAATTGGTACACACACACACACACACACACACAAATGCACGCACAAACACAGTATACAGTATACAGTATACACACACACACACACACACACACGCACATGTTTATGCACAAATTTGCTTTTTTAAATGGTGAAAGTTAGAAGACAGAGACAGACAGACAGACAGACAGACAGACAGACAGACAGACAAGCAGGTTGAGGAAAACAATCTAAATCCATCTATAAACGGTAGTCACTCCAGAGCTATGGGGGAATGTGCGTGTGTTGGGGCGTGATGAATAGAGACGTCACACCAGAACAGAGCAGCTGCCATCTGCCTGCTCATTATGATCTACCATCCACCAGCACACACAATGCATTGTTTTACACCGTGTGTGTGTGTGTGTGTGTGTGTTATTGTGGGGACAACGAGTTGTGAGCTTATCAAACGGCAACTTGGTGCGAAAGCTTTCCCCACACCACAGATGCTGGGGTTTAAGAGGTTAACGTCTAAGTGGTTACAACCCTATTCTGGATGCTGAACATTCGCCCAAAAACAGCAGATATACTAATAGTAGATCTGCTATTTTTGTCAAGAGAGTCCGTTTCACTGTGGCAATACTAGAGGGTTCAAGAAGTGGTGCGCGCATAGTGTGTATGCGAGTGTGCACAGTGCATACGTGTTGTGTAAGTGCGTGTGCATAGTGCACGTGTGTAAGTGTGTGAGCATAGTGCATACGCGTGTATGTGCATAGTGCATACGTGTGTACACTATGTACGTGTGTATGTGCGTGCGTGTGACAAGGGTGCCCCTCAGTGAAGAGTTACAGCGGCGTGGCAGGACCCTTCACACCTCATTGGCCGGCGAGGAGCGCCAATCACCACCCACTGCTCCGCCCCCCAGGCTGCCCATCAGACAGTTGAACAGAGAGAGGCACACACACACACACACACACACACACACACAGAGCAGGTTTGATTCCAGGACAGGACAGCAATGTGTCCATTTGTGTCCCTGAGCAAGAAAGACTCTTAACCCCAAACTGCTGCTCACCTAGTAGTTATAGAATAGATGACATCACTGATCCTATAGTTATAGAATAGATGACATCACTGATCCTATAGTTATAGGATAGAGATGACATCACTGATCCTATAGTTATAGAATAGATGACATCACTGATCCTATAGTTATAGGATAGATGACATCACTGATCCTATAGTTATAGGATAGATGACATCACTGATCCTATAGTTATAGGATAGATGACATCACTGATCCTATAGTTATAGGATAGATGACATCACTGATCCTATAGTTATAGGATAGATGACATCACTGATCCTATAGTTATAGGATAGAGATGACATCACTGATCCTATAGTTATAGGATAGATGACATCACTGATCCTATAGTTATAGGATAGATGACATCACTGATCCTATAGTTATAGGATAGAGATGACATCACTGATCCTATAGTTATAGGATAGAGATGACATCACTGATCCTTTAGTTATAGGATAGATGACATCACTGATCCTATAGTTATAGGATAGAGATGACATCACTGATCATATAGTTATAGGATAGAGATGACATCACTGATCCTATATAGAATAGATGACATCACTGATCCTATAGTTATAGGATAGAGATGACATCACTGATCCTATAGTTATAGGATAGAGATGACATCACTGATCCTAGTACACAACATTGGAACTGGAACACTGTACAATGAAAGCTTTAGTTAGTTCTCTTTCCTGATTGGATGAACTTGGTGAACCGCCTGAAAATAAATTGCCTCCGCTGGAGAGACGGGCTGACTGACTCTTGTTACTGAACAAACACACCTTTCTTAGTAATGACTACTCGTATCAGAATGTATTAGTAGTACAGGTTTAACTTTTTAACAAAACAGTCCGGTCGAAAAAGTTCCATTCTTATGTTTTGCATGCGTTTAAATTATGTGGAAGCCACCAGCGGGGGAGGAACAACCTCTCTGGAGTGGTACAAGAGAGAGAGAGAGAGAGAAAAAACGAAATAAAAGCGTGAGAGCGTGAAAGAAAGGCAGAAAAGTGGAGATAAGACCAGAACTCCACTTGACAAAGACCTCGTCTGTGTCACTGCAACAGCAGCAGCTCGACAACAACAGTAGCTACGGCATGAACACAAGATACAGAATCCACTCACTACAAAAGGATTACTGCCCGCGAAGAGACAACATAGTCAAATCCCAGCAAAGCAAAGCAAAGTTCAGCCGGTGCAATGATTACAATTTCCCTCATAATGCTATTTAAAGTGACTGTGGCATCCTGTGGCATCACTCCTTCTCGGTGTGGCCTAGAAACTAAAACCACAAGAGGTGAAGTTCTTTGTATACAAGGTTTAGATATTAGCCATTTCCTCAGAATAGGGATGCTGGGGTTCATGTAGTTAAAGGATACAGTCCTACACCAGCTAAAGAAAAAGTATTTCACAGTGTGTGACATTACAGTACAGTATGGAACACCACTCACTCTATATGGAATAATGAACCGTCTTTCTTTGTGGGAATTGGTGTCACGCTCTCAGCTTTCTCTGTCCACGGGTGGTGACATGACATAATAGCCTGCAGTCTGTCTGTCATGTTCTCTTACAGCCACACACACCACAGTTCACTCTTCATTCTAAAGGAGTGACCAGAAGGAATGTTGTGATACATTGAGAGACACACGGAGGACGGTTCTGTCCACAGCTGGTATATTATGGCCACACTGCTGCCAGTGAAACGTAGAGCTTCCAGTGGTGTCAAATATACCCTATTGGTCTGAATATATATTTTAATAAAACCTCAAAAAGAACATCTCCTGGGACAACAGATGGATGGGGTCCGCAGCCAAATACATACATTTGACATCTTGGGGGTCCTTCTTGACATGGAGATATTTGAGAAGCACTGCTTTTTAAGCCCGTATGAATCTGTAATCATCCTTTAACCAGATTACAGGGGGTTAATCTCATTACAGACACAATACGGCAGATGATTCTTTAGTTGGGATTAATGCCATTGTGACATGAATGCAGTGGGGGAGGGGGAGAGGGGGAGGGGGGATTGGAGTTTTTGGGTCAACCACCTGCCTTGAACCCCAAAGGTCATTGTCCTCGTGACCCAAGACACACACACACACACACATACACACACACACACACACACACACACACACACACACACACACACACACAAGTCACCCCTAAGCCCTAGAAGTCAAACATAAGGACAGATGACTGACAGAGATGATCCGACTGTCACAAGGAATCACATGCTTCCATGCACATGATGCGAGCGCGCACACACACACACACACACACACACACACACACACACACACGTATCCAGGGCAGCTCAGTGTTTTGTAGAGAATGCAGACAGCGTGGAGGAGCTGTCTTCCAAGCCAAGATTATCCTGAGACTGGAAACAGAGAGAGAGGAGAGAGAGAGGGGAAGGAAGGAGAGAGAGCTATAAACAGATGAGGAAGAGAGAGACAGAGGGGTGAGGTAGAGTATTTCAAACTAATGAATTATGTAGAAGAAAGAAAAGAAAAGAACAAACAAAACTTTGCTTATAAAATAATTCATTTCAATATTCAATAATAATTCAGTAATTCACAAATATTTATGGGGGTGAAAAAAAAGCCAAAAGGACACAATTCATGTATCATTTCCTTTATTATGTTCTCATATTGGGTGAGGTTGGCTTGCACGAGAGCAAAACAAGCAGTATTACATTATTATGAACATAACACAAGACACACACGCGCACGCACACACACGCACACACACACTCCCAAACGCAACGAACAGTTTGGGTTGTGTGTGTGTGTGTGTGTGTGTGTGTGCGTGTGTGTGATAATACCTACGGGATAGTGCAAAAGGGATCGGATACGTGTGATTGTGCAGTGTGGAAAGATGTTTTTACTTTATTGCGGTTTTTGGATGGTGGATGGATTTGATTATGGATCTAAACCAGTGGTTCTCAACGGTTTTCTTTTAGATCAGGGGGCCTAAACTTGAACATTTCAAAAGCTAGCGCGGCACACCCGCTTTCAATGAAGGAATGTTTATTTTAAACGATCCATCAGATTTTTCCGACTCGGATCAATTTAACTAACGTAAGCATACTATAAGTCCCTGTTCATCAACATCGCAATGCAAACCTTTTTATTAATTTTTTAAAGATTTTAAAGAAAACAATATACCATGTCTCCTTTCTTCACATATACTAATTACTATATATACTGATTATATTTTGGGGGGGGGAGGCCCACTTGCAATATCCTCACGGACCGACCAGTGGGCTCCACCCCACAGGTTGAGAACCACTGATCTAAAGTGTTGCAGAACGGGGCGGTTTGTGGGCGGGGTGGCGTTACTCCGTCTAAGTTGCGATGTTTCCCAGCTTGGGGGGCGGGGGAACCAGGACGCCACTTCGTCTTGCAGGTCCCGTGGGCCTCGTTCGTCTCCTCATACACTCTATAACTGATACTCACTGAGCTGCTGTTGTGTTGCTGTTGCTTTTTTGGGAACCCCGTCTTTTTTATCCTGTTTGTTAGGAGAGACACTACTGTTACAAACTTAAGGTTTGGGTGGGGTGGGGGGGAGTGAGGTCAGGGGGTGAGGGGTGGTTAGGTTAGGTTGGTTGGTGGGTCTCTCTGTCTGTCTGTCTGTTCTACTACGGTGTCTCTGGTCCGGTTCTGTTCGGTGTGGTTCTGGTTCGGCTCGTGTTCAGGGTGTGGGTCTGCCTGTCGATTCGGATCAGTCAGTCGGAAAGGAAGTTAAGGAATTCCCTCTGGTCCATCTAACCACCGGTCCTTAACTTGTTCTGAGAACAAGAACAAGAACAAAGAAACAAAACCACTATTAGAAAGAAAGAGAGAGAGATAGAGAGAGAGACCCTAACAGGAGGGAGAGGCGAAGAAGATCACAGGCAAGGAGCAAGCGTTCCAACGGCGATATCGCACGGAAAACTGGCCCGATATGTAGTGTCGGCCATTGCGTTGCGACGTAGCCTGGGGACCAATCAAATAACCAATAAATAGTAGTGTGTAGATCTCAACCAATAAAAGTTGAGATCTACACAGTGCTCAAATAGAGACTCTGCGAGGAGGGGTGCACGACGTCGTGTCATGGCACGTTGCCGCCCGCGATGCGCCATGAGGACCGTCTCATTGGAAACCATGTATTCTAATGAGGATTCATGGTTCACTCGCTGGCATCGCTGGCAGTGCGGATGGGCCGTAACGGTTAAAGTGTCAGCCGGGACAGAGAGGATGGAGGGAGGGAGACATGAAGGGAGGGAGAGGTGGAGTGAGGACGAGTGAGGAGACCCGAAGGAGCTGTGCCGATGGAGGAGTTGGGGGAAGACTAAAGAAAAACTCCAATTCTCTGCTGACTTCACACTGGGCCCCTCCAGCTTAACCCAGAAATAGTTTGTGTCCCAAAATGGTTATTTGCATTCGGGGGAGCCGAGACCAGAGAGCGTGTCGGCTCTGTGAGTGTACGACAGCTTGTTCTGTTATTGGATGGACCTATCTCCTCCGGCCGTGGGATGGAAACCATATAATGGATGGACTTTCTCCTCCGGCCGTGGGATGGAAACCATATAATGGCGTATAATCCTCTCCTCCTCGCTCGGAGGCGGGACTAATGCGCGGGTTGAGTGAGCGGGTGTGGAAGTTGGGGTGCACTGCATTGCTGTGTTCACACGGCCAGATGCAAAACATCTGCGACGCTTTTGTAGCTTTTGCAGCAGCTACAAATGTCGGATGCATCTTCATGTCACTGGCTTCCATTGACAATGAATGGTAGACCGTATCTTTGCATCTGCCCGTGTGAACGCACCATGTCTGATGGAGGTGGATGGAGAGAGAGAGAGAGAGAGAGAGAGGGGGGTAAAGGGAGGGATAGATAGAACAAATCAAAGAGCAGAGGGAAGGATGGATGGACGGACAAGTTCAACTATAATATAATGTGGGGTATGAGAATATGGATTGATTTTCA
>NC_137884.1:15282309-15315542 GCF_963924005.1 Protomyctophum bolini
CACCATTTACATGACATATATCTTAAAAACCGCCTGCATCTGACTTTTAGATCTAATACTAATACCCCAGAGAGCAAAATAGAAAAAGGAAATCGTTTCCGGGCAAAACAACGCAATTGTGTTGGAGGAAAAAAAATGGAAATCTAATAGAAAACCTATATGAATGTAAATTGAGGCTCTTTCGGGCCATTGTATATTACAAAGTGCGAAAAAAAACCCCAAACGGGAGTCAAGTTAATATCAAAACCTATGTGACATTAAAGCCCCCCGCTTACACTTCAGCTGCGCACCGGTGTCGTATACGCCCTAAAATAGGCGATCTACAAGCTCGCAACGTGTCGCGCAGCGACGCGTTGTGAGCTTGTAGATTGGCTATTTTTGGGCGCGCGACACGGCGCACAACCCGAGTACAAATCAGGCTTTGCTATTACCATATGAGACTGCAGAGAGGCGAAGAGACAACATTTGCACTCTGCGATGGAGGGAGGCAGAGGTGGCGTTGGTGTGTGTGTGTGTGATGTGTGTGAGTGCATGGCGGAGGACAATGGCATCCAAATGGCAAGCGAGCGGCCGCACGGTCGTCTTATTACATTAAAACACACAGAAACCCAGACGAGCCGGCCATGAGCGGAACGTCTCTGTCAGCAGGTATTATGGAAATAGGCCTTTAGGTTTTTTTAAATCAGCCTATTTAAGAAGAGGGTTTATGCCGGCGCCAGGAGCCAAGTGGAAACGATATCGTCCTGGATAAAAGCAAAGGCTGTCCAGTGAAAATGGATCCATGTGCGTGTGTGTGTGTGTGTGCGTGCTTGTGTGTGCATAATAGCTATAATATAAAAAGCTGTTTGGACATTTAAAACGGGCACAGTGGCTCCACCAACGTCTGCTGCTGTAGCATTCATGGATAATATTATGACTAAATACCACATGTACGTTTCATTTCTATTCTAGTGCGAACATAAAGTATATTCAACCACTCTCTCTCTACGGGGAGTTCACTTACATTATCTGTTGACCATGATGCTGCATCAACATGTCTGCCAGGCTTTGTTTCAGAAAGGAAAGTGTCATTTATTTGTATTTTTTCTAAAAGAGTTTCAAGTTCAGATTCTATTCAGACTAGCCACCACAGTCACCACTCCAAAGGGTAGCACAGGTTTGCTCAGAACCGAAGACCCAAGCCCCGAACAGAGTCCAAAATATTACAATAGTACAAAGTCGGCGAAAATGTTCTCCATCTGCAGCACAGAGCAGAGCAGTAGTCTGTGACTACTCTGTTGTGACTGACACTGTGACACACACACGGCCAGCTGAAATGCCAACTGAACACAATAATATTATCATCACAATCACCAACAATTCGGATCTACACAACATTTTTATTATCATTATTGTTGTTACTATTGTTATTACTATTGTGCGCCCACCTGCTTGTTCTTGTTGACACACTGCATGTACAGAGCTGCGATGTTGGAGCAGTGCAGCGTCTTCCCAGCGTTCTCTCTGTAACACTTCAGGATCTGACCCTGCAGGTCTGCACACACCGGGTAGGTCTCATAGCGCCTGGAGGGAGGGAGGACAGACAGAGGGACAGATAGACAGACAGAGAGAGAGAAGACTTTATCAAACATGACTGTACGATACCATGGACCATCCAGATCTCTACTGTACGATACCATGGACCATCCAGATCTCTACTGTACGATACCATGGACCATCCAGATCTCTACTGTACGATACCATGGACCATCCAGATCTCTACTGTACGATACCATGGACCATCCAGATCTCTCAGGTCAAAAATAAACGTGGGGAAGCAGCATTTAGTTTCTACCCACCACATATATCTGGAACAAACTCCCAGAAAACTGCAGGTCTGCTCTGTCACTCTTATAACACATCTAATACGTTTGACGCTTCCCTTCACTGAGATATTTTTCTTTTCTCTTTTATTCTGCACTGCAACTGTATCTTCTACTTATTTTGTTTTATGCATCCTGATTGTCATCAGGATTATGAATGGGTTTTGGGACATAACGAGGTTTCCACTCGACGACAGAGATGATAAATCAGGCACGGAGAAGTCTAAGAACCTTCAACCTGACTTTGTTGGTGAACCATCAATCCCAGTGTGCTCCCTTAAGACCGGGTGCTACTGGACCTGCTGGCCGAGAGTTTAAAGGTCAACCCAATGAGCCCAGTCGGATCCATGGAGCTGTCAATGGAGGCTTTTGTCTCTAGACTAGCCTGCTCATCATCAGGACGGAACGTCTCATTAACCCATGCGAGGACAGTTCCAGACTAAATAACATATAGGCTCATCTTCCTACTTATATTGATCCCAAATGACTTTCCATGGGGTCCTTGTCGCAGATCTTTGTTCCAGTGATGCTGCTATGGTACAACGGTCACACAGACACTTTAATTCCCAATAAGAATCTGTCCCTTTCGCCCACGAAAAACCTTTAAAAGCTTTCTCACACAAGACATTATTGGTTCTACTGCTGGTTGCTAGTGAATCCATATCGATTGTGAATGGCTCGCTATAGATGAGTGATGGTATCAGCCCTACCTACACACAGCAGCTATATAGCTGTCGTCTTGCATTGGTCCAAGTCAAGGACCCCCAATCTGAAAATACTTTGTTCCAGGGAGCCTGCAGAAGAGATTGTTTCTGAAATGTACAAAAATAGTACGAGCCATTTTTGAATAGCTAGTGTATAAAATGTGGATAAAGTGGTTATCCCCCCACCCCCTTCTTACAGCCTACAATCTTCCTCAGGAATTCCTGATTCCTGATTTCAAATTCCTGATGATCGTTATTTTATTTTACCTTGATTAGAGGGCATGCACTTTCTCCATAATTACAGGAGATCCATGGAAAAAAAAGAGCAGATCTACAAGCTCACAATGCATTACAATGTGAGCTTGCAGCTCTGCTATATGTGGTTCACGACATCAGCGTGGCAACTTATTATAAATCCAGCTTTAAGATCAGTGATGTTAAATATAAATTAAATCGTTTGAAAATTAAATAGACATCACTTTTGTAGACTGGACGCTAATGTGTCTATAG
This sequence comes from Protomyctophum bolini, assembly GCF_963924005.1. Classification (NCBI taxonomy): domain Eukaryota; kingdom Metazoa; phylum Chordata; class Actinopteri; order Myctophiformes; family Myctophidae; genus Protomyctophum; species Protomyctophum bolini. Next base: position 15,285,386 of record NC_137884.1, read on the forward strand.
CTATCCTAGCACACTAGGAGGCATTACATTTAGTTTATTTCGTTTTTTTTGTAAATATTGTGAAAACAGCAGATCTAGCTTGTAGTTGTACATGGGCTATTTTCACTTTTTCCCCCTCTTGCTTGTATTATCTAACAATTTGACCAATGTTTCATTCGTTTTTACAGTATAGTGTGTTGATTACTTTTGATGCAGTAATGGTTTTAGTTTTTTCTTTCTTTCTTTGTTGAGGTATTCACGTGATGCCTGAGGAAGGTCCGGAGGGACCGAAACGTTGCTTCATTAAATAAGAAAATACTCATGAACAGAGCAAATACATAGTGTGCGGGTGTACCTTATTGCTTTCTTTGTTGAGGTATTAAAATGGTTTCAAAAGTCCTTAAATGGTCACTTCACTCACTGTCACCTGGGGACCCCCCCCCCCAAAAAAAATTATATGTGGGGACCCCCATGGGGGTCCTCCAGACCCACAGGTTGAGAACCCCTGGTCATCCACTATTGGCTCTGTACCGCTGCATCAGCGGCACGACAGACGCTAGGACACACAGTATGCTAATGCTTGACGTTACACAGCCCAACGGTGCATTTAAAACGAGGCATCGTTTATTACAACACAGCCCGGCAACGCGGTCTGTTCCGCAGCAGATTTAAGGATTGTTTTTCTGTGTGTTTCAGCAGTGGGATGTGCACTATACCAGCGCTGTGCCCAAACGCTAACTGCTACTGTCAGTCTTTTAACACACGCCATAAAAGCCCATAATAAAGGAACCAGCACATGCTATACGGCTATTATGCTAATGATGGTGTCATCTCTTTGGTACACACCAGTGGTCTGGGACACTGCATCTGCCGCACTGAACAGCAGCGTTGCCACATTTTATTTGAGAGAGAAATTAAGCAACTAGGTCCATGGAAACATGAAGCCCAAAAGAGAAGCAGCCAGGCTTCAGTACATGAGCCCTTTAACCCATTTAGACCATGTGGACGATTCTACAAATGCCTTCTAAAATCACGACAGTTTCTACGTCAGTGGTTCTCAACCATTTTCATGTCGAGGACCCCCACAATTATCTGTAATTGCCAGCCGCCGACCCCCATCTGAAAATATGTTGTTCCCGCAAAGACTTGAGTTAAAAACGTTTGCTCTGAAAGAATATATATCCAAAGATTTGTGCCACATGTTAACGATTTTTCAAAGATAGCAGATCTACAAGCTCGTAGATCTGCTATGAGCTTGTAGATCTGCTATTTTTCAGCTAAAGTATAATATAATGCAGCTAAAGTAACATAATGCTTAACACACCAAAAGGGGTTCCCGTCCTGAATGGATTAAACCTATATTCTGCATTGGCTATTTGAAAATAGCAGATTTACAAGCGATGCTACACGCTGTGGATCTGCTATTTTCAAAAGAAAATCTGGTACAGGGGTCACACAATATTTTTGGATGTGGCGTCTGTGGACAAATACATTTGACATGAACTTGACATGAAATGTTTGAGAACCACTGGTTTAAAAAAAAAGCAACCAATAAATACAAGCAACTTTAAACTAAGAAACAAGGCAACAAGCCCAAAGTCACTTATATGAAGCAGACTTGGCAACACTGCTGAACAGGCCTAAGAGGTACTAGATCTGTGCATGCATGCACATGTGCGTGGGTGTGTGTGCGGGACACATTTCTACCCTGTCAGCAACTCTGGGAAACTCAGAGGGATACCGGAGGGGCAGCTGAGCCTTTCTAGTCTGAATCAGATGTTTGATTTGCCCCCTGGAGTGAGAAATCACCCCCCTGTTGGATATAAAACAGGAGGATAGGCCGCATGGGTCATTACCCCGGGTCTAATGCAGCAGGAAACTTGGTGCAGGAGGGAGGAGGCGTGTGTGTGTGTCCGTGTGCATGCATATGTGCATCCCACACGCCACATGCTATTATTTAGCTAGCCCCGCAGGGACACAGCGCTAAAATCTATAGTCCTTGTCAGTGTGGGTCAGTGACAATTAGTGACAATAAGGGAAAAGTGTTCACTCTTCCCCTCAAGGACTCCACCATGCACCGACGTGCCCTTGGGCAAACGCACCCAACCGCCAACTGCCTGCAGTGGGGATGCACATGACTTTAACCACGACTTATAAACCCCCCCATATGGGTGAGTGGAGTCTCTCAGGGCTCTATGCTAGTGTATTTTCAGTTTTCTGCCATTGTGGTGGAAACGCTTTTGCTGAAAATAGCAGATCGACAAGCTCACGAAGCGTTGTGATGTTTGTTGATGTGCCATTTTTTAAAATGGACTGTAACAGGATTGACTGTTAACAGGAATGAATGTAACAGGATTGACTATAACAGGAATGACAGAACGTAACATAATTGAATGACAGACTGCCCCGCCCCCACCTATTTATTTCAATTAAAGTTGCTCACCAGCGCATGAAGCACCCGGAAGTACCTCTACTTCCTGGATTGGCGCCGACGTTGGAGCGAATAGAGCAGAGCGCACCAGCGTTTCTGACGCGTCGTATACGAAAGCCTACATGGATTGTGCAAGGACGCCAGTCGCAGTGATTGACAGCCTAAACCTAACCCTAACCTCAGTAAACGTAACTTGCCCGGAGGCGTGGTTATAAGCACAACCCGTATTGGATTTAGTATGTGGTGTTTCTGACCACATAGAAGCATGCGCAGTGGCGTCCTATAAATGCAGGACGTCTTGGTTCAAAGCCCAGGCTGACGATGGCATAAAGGCCTGCCAGTCAAACGTGAAAAGCCTGGTGTTTTGTTGCCACCTTTCTACTGAACCCAGAAGTGGAACATTATATTATGCCGAGTGTGGAGCCGCGGGGATGGGCCCCGGGTCCCGTCATTATTGGTGCCTCTGGAAGCCATGGGAGGGCTCCACGGAGTCCCGTCATCTCTGCCTGGAAGCCATGACAATGACAAGGAGGCCATTGCTCTGCGTCAGGCAGGGTTACTCCCGCACGATGACAGCAGCACGACTCTCTTCATAATATGGATGCCAGCGTCTCATTTGTTACAATGCCAACGGGCATCATCTGCAAGCAGGGATGGTGGGGGAGGGGGTGGGAAACAACATACACCTGCTAATTACTTCCTTAAGCATTAGCGTTAATGCCAGGTGCATCCCGCTGATACCAACCACGGTGTTTATCATCCACTAATGACTTACTGAGAGAGAGAGAGAGAGAGAGAGAGAGAGAGAGAGAGAGAGAGAGAGAGAGAGAGAGAGAGAGAGAGAGAGAGAGAGAGAGAGACAGAGAGAGAGAGACAGAGAGAGAGAGAGGGGAGAGAGGGAGAGAGACAGAGAGAGAGAGAGAGGGAGAGAGAGAGGGGGAGAGGGAGAGAGAGAGGGGGAGAGGGATAGAGACAGACAGAGAAAGAGAGAGAGAGAGAGAGAGAGAGAGAGAGAGAGGTGCAAGGGAACAATTGTGGATAATGACCTACTGTAGTCAGTGTTGGTTCTGTTGGTTGGTTTTCCTTGTGACAGGGGGTATAGTTAAAGAGACTTTGTTTGTTGCCGTCTATAGAGAGTCTATAGGGAGCAGGTCATCAAACGATTGACTTAGGAATGCGACAAAAATGAAAACAATATCCCCCCATTCAATCCCTCAAAACATTCAATATCTAGTGTCCTTATTTTGTATTGACTTCTCAGTAAAGTCGCTTGTAAAGTAACTTGTAAAATGTTAATAGTTGTAGGGTTTTTTGGACTTGTTTTTGGGCTCGCTTTCAAATTGCATGATTATTATTTAAACCTCTGGTATTTGCATGTATTTGTCCTCTAACCCCATCTGATGTTATTGTGCCAGGGAGCTCCGTACCACAATTGTGTTGTTATAATGTTTCAAAAAGCTTTGAAATGTTCCACATTTTATTTCCAGTTTGTCTTTAAATAGCAGATCTACGTGTTGTGATATTGTAGACATGCTATTTTCAAATAGATAATGTATACAGTATATACTAGGTTTAACCCATTTTGGGCGGGAACCCCTTTTGGTGTTTTAAACATTATGTTATAATTTAGCTATTGAAAAATAGCAGATCTACAAGCTCTTGTAGGTCTGCTATTTTTTGACAAATCGTTAAAATGTGCCTCAAATCACGATGATAAGTTTACTTCCTTAACAGCCATGCATCATCCTGCTCCCATGGGAGAGTAGTAGATTCCTCCGTCTAAATGTTTCAAACCTTGGATTAGTCTCAAGACAAATTAATTCATTAAGGCCTGATTATTCCATGACGTTTCTGCATAGGAGGGAGGGTTTGTGGGCGGCGTTGCTTAACGTGGTGGATATTGATTACACCTGCCGAATTATGGTTGGGTTCTTCTTTGTGCCCAGTATTGCACAAAAACGAAACCGTCTTATCAAAAAGAACATACAAAACGTTTGCTGTCTGGGCCTCTCATCCCCATATTTTTTAACTATTAGTGTTATAAATTAACACCATACTCAATCATACGTCACAGAAAAGCAACAAAAATATAGCTCGAAACGCGGCGAGCTTGTGGATCTGCTACTTTTAAGGCTTTTGAATCCTGATTTTTTTTTAAGCTGGTGCCTCAATCTGTCTAATATTACCTAGATGGATGAATTGGGAGTAAACGTTTCTTCATTTAAAGGCTGCCTTCTGCGTGGCACTAGCGTTGGATTTCAACTTACCCGAGGTAATGGATGCACGGCAGGTGCCAACAAAAGATTCCTGTCATTTGAAGGCATGCTTTGCCAACAAATCTTTCCATCAATGTGCTGGTTTTGCCAGCCTTGTTTGAAATCAATGTTTTACAGATACACAGGTACACACTTTAGTGTCTTCCTTTCCGACGTGGTTCACATCTCATGTGAAAACACACTCGGTGGGTGTGAGTGTCGGTGTTTGCAATCTTCATGCAGGTATCCAAAAGATCAACCAAGGTTATTATAGTTAAATAAAACAAATAAAAGTAAGGGTCCATACCATCGGCAGCAGTAGGCTAAAGGTCTATATTATTAGATTGTAGAGAGAGAGATTCACTTAGCACATTGATATCGGCCAATATGTCATTGGCCGATATCGAACAGATATCAAAATAATTCTTATATTTCTTCACGGATATTGACCGCAACATTTTCACTGATGGAGATGCAATAATGATGTGATCGTTAATGGCTTTGAAAATGAAAACAAAACAATTAAGCAATGAGCTTAATATAAACATAATAATAATGTTATATATTCTATGGGCCGTTTGACCCTGCTTATTATCGGATATCGACCAAAATGACTATTATTTCACATGTTTTCTTTTTTCTCACACGCACACACACACACACACACACACACACACACACACACACACACACACACACACAGTAGGGTTTCTAAGCTTTATATCTCATAAATCACAAAGAAGGTAGAAGGGGGAGAGGAGAGGGGAGGAGAGGAGAGAGGAGGAGAGAGGGACCGATATGACAGAGAAAAAGGCTCTATATTGAGATGAGATGCTTTATCAGGACGATGGACAGAGACTGTGTGCGTATGTGTGTGTGTGTGTGTGTGTGTGTGTGTGTGTGTGTGTGTGTGTGTGTGTGTAGGAGCAGGTTAAGATAACACTGTAGCACACATAACACATGCGTCCCAGACACAGAGGGCACAGGAGGGAGAGAAATGGGGGAGCACATAATGGGAGAAGGAGTTCTAGGGCACTATGATGAAATGAGAGAGCCGGAGAGGAGAGGAGAAGAGAGGAAAATATAGGAAAGGAGAGGAGAATAAAGAGGAGAGGGTGAACATGTAGTAAAGCAGAACAGATTACCCTCTCTCTCTCTCCCCCCACCCCTCTCTCTCTCCCCACCCCTCCTCTCCTCTCTCTCTCCCCCCCACCCCCCGCCCCCTCTCTCTCGGCTCAAGGTGTCCCTATATCAGCACATACGATCCCCTTCTTTCTATAAAGTCAGCACATTAAAATGGAAGTGAATCCCGGCCCCAGCGGCTCTATTATGGCACCGCACACAGCCACACACATACATATTTGTTCAAAGACCCTATTGAGCGTAAAGCTGCATGGTAAAGGCATTGAGATGGATGTTGGGCTCTTCATACATACAATATACATGTTTGGACGGCACGCAGGCGGACAACAAGCACACAGCTCACCATCGCTCATACCAACATATATTGACCATTACCCAACATGTGCTTTAACACCGAGAGACAGACTGTAGTGCAGTCAAATAGTAAAAAGTGATAGCCATAGATCTCTGTTAAGGGTGCATGCACACACCAACACACGCACAGCTTCAGTTGAACAAATGGTGCAAACCAGACGCTCATCTGTCATGATTTTTGCTTTAAATATAACTTTGAGAACTGAATTAGTGTAACCTAACACGGCACACACACACACACACACACACACACACACACACACACACACACACACACACACACACACACACACACACACACACACACACACACACACACACACACACACACACACACACACACACACACACACACACACACACACACACACACACACAATTGATGATATGGATTCACTCTGGGCCCGCCTCCAGATTGAGTTCTCGCCGGCCACATTGTCTATTTATCATCATTTGGGTCCACTTAGGGGTTAATAGGGTTAAAAGGTGACGCGGGGCTGCACTCTTGAAAGGCCCTCATGTTCGCTCCGCTTAAGACACACGTCAAGGCAAATAAATACAAATGATCCAGTTACGGAGAAAAATGACACTCGCTCGTCTCACGATACTCGTCTCAAGAGAAGACCTGTGACCCCCCCCCCCCCCCACCCCCACCAAGACATCCATCAGCACAGATAGAGGAGAAAAGAGAGGAGGGGTACTGTATCTTTGAACGAGGTGCACAGACAGACAGAACAGCAGTCCTACCTCCACCACTACACCCCAATATCCCCATCTGGTCAGCATATATAACTCAATCCTGGCATCTGAGAAGCCTTTGACAGAGGTCTTCGTGCTTTGCATTTGATTGCAGCTCTACCTCATGAATGGCTAAAACACTGAAGACCGTCTTATAGCAGGCACAACAGATCATCTGCATGATAAGACCGATAAGCGTGGACCTGGCCCTGTAGGAACGTACAAAGCAACTGGAGATGACCAGGGATGACTACAATGTTAAGCGAGTGCTGAGGCTGGGTGAAAGGAATACTGTTATAACAGCACAGAGGGGGGGCTGCTGGCGACACCACATAAACGATAGTTGTCTTGATGGAGCCTGAAAGAGAGACGTGTGAGAGGTGAAGACGGACTAGGAGAGACAAAAGAAATTAAAATAAAGACAACATAGATTAAGTCTCATAAAGCAGTGGTTATAGCCCATGACCCAAACCGGTGACAATAGCCAATCTACAAGGGGACAACCCGTCGCGGCGCCTTAGTGCGACGATTACGTTTAATAATGTGTAATACACAGTTTGGACGTGACTGAGATGTTTAATAATGTGTAATAATACACCGTTTGGACGTGACTGAGATGTTTAATAATGTGTAATACACAGTTTGGACGTGACTGAGATGCAAAACGGAGTAGCTCTGCAATCAAAATCAGCTGTGTTTGTTTGGAGGAAGGTGCAGCTATGGGAATCACACAGGTGAATGAAAGCAAGATTAATTTATATTCATAAGGGTCTATCTATTCTATGTCATCACGCGGGACATTTCCGTTTGACAGGAATTCAAAGTAATTGAGTTTGCCTTTTGATATAAAAAATACACAATTGGTTTAAAAATAAATAATTGGCATCTATCTATTGTAGGTATGTCCATATTATGATGTTACTTTTGTCTTGTCAGAGAGAGACAGTGTGAATGTAGCCTGGAACTAACCTATGCTTTCTATGGCATAGGCAGCTCCCGGCAGGATCCACCGGCAGAAACTGTGCGCAGCTGCTGGACATGATACTAATTAATTAGAGCGACAGAGAGAGAGAGGAGTGTGTGTGTGTACATGTGTGCGTCAATTTAACAAAGGTGCAGACGATCAGAAATCAGCAGAGAGTGATCGACGTTTGTGCTACTCTATGCCGTATTGAAGTGGACTCGGACCCAGACTTTTTTTTCTCCCTGGAAATAAAAACGTCTGGGTTTCCGAGGCTAGTGTGAATGCATCCTCTTCACTGTAACTCACAGGCCAAGAGTCCGAGCCTCCACCAGGGCCTCAAACACAGATCAATACGGCTGACACTTGACGTTGGTTCACCAGCGTGTGTGAGCCTTATAACTACTATAAGACAGAGGTCACCCGGCCTGGTTGAAGGCTTATCGCAGGTACACACTCTGTCACGCCAACGCCAAGAGCCAGGTCCAGCCGGCGCACAATCAATGTCGACCGTGCAACGCAACACAACACCACCAGAGCCCTGGCCGTTCCGTCACCACTACTGTATGCTAACAGAGCTGGCATAAACAACATAAGATAAAGATAAACGATTAAGAGATGTAAACGATCCTCCCAAACATTTACAACGCAAAATCGTTAATACAGCCCCTAAAAGGCTGTGTGTGTGCGTGCACAAACGTCCTGTTTTACAGACTAGAAGCTTTTGCAGCTAAGAGGGAGAGCTTTTAAGGCAGTTATTGACTTGTGTCTGGCTGCTCAAGTGCCCCACCATCTTGTCTCGGGGTTCAAGTTGCCATAGCTACAGGAGCCTGTGATGAAAGCGGCTACAGTATAACCCTCACCGACGATGGTGGATATAGGAAAACCACAAGAGGTGAAATGCTACACAAATGGCATACAAAATGGTCTCCTAAATGGACGCTGTCTGGCAGCAGAGCTCGCAAACGTCCTTCGTTTTACTCGTGCTAGGTCGCTAGCCATTTGATATTTATACATTTCGTAAACTTGTGAAATTGGATATTTCTCTGTAATGATCTACAAGCTCAATTCATATACTTTTTAAAGCAAACAATTTTAAGTCAAATTTGGTTTTGGGGGCCCCCCAAAATATTTTGAGATGGGTCCAATGCCAAATTCATATAACTTTGGGGGTTCTGGCCATGAAAAGGTTTGAGCAGCATTCATTTTTACAGTAAAACGGGTTAAGTAAAAGCACCATTGGTTAATGTTGATGCAGTAATTAATCCCACTGTGGCCAGCCCCCTCCATGCACAGTTGCACACACATTACAAATCACATCAGGGGCGTAGTGGGAGTTTGTATTGTTTCTTGTAAAAACAAGGCAAACCTTTCTTTCCCCATTCTCCCACACCAACGCAATCAGACCTTTAAGTACAGAGTGGCCCACCTCGGCAAAGCCATTTGTATTCCACGGAGGCCATGTTCAACAGAATGGGGTTGCTGAGAACTTCGTTCTTATTTTCGGTGGGCGTTTAATGACTCTCGGGATGCAGAGCCGTGTTAAACTTCAATCACACAGACTCCAGATCAGCCCTTAACACATTGTCTGCTGTCTGATGTTTTAATAGACATCTGCTGTCTGCGACTGACATAGGCCAATATATATATGTTTTATATCGCTTTATATGGATATGAAACAGCACTGTTAAAAAACAAGTTTTAGCCCCGAGTCGGTTGCTAGGCAGTGCCTTGCTCACTCCCGCACGGACGGAACGTGCTCATGCATGCGTCTTCTCTGGCTCTTTTCTCAACAACGATACGTCGCTGTCCGTTGTGCTGCTCAGACAGCCGAGGTTCGGATCTGATTTCAGATTTTCCAGCCTCTATGTATTTTATGGTGTGTCTGGAATAAAGTTTGAATTGAATACTACAGTGCCACACAAAAGTATCAAACGCAACAGATATACAATCTCGAAACGCGGCGCGTCGATCTGCCGTTTTTGAATTTGAATGCTGAAAAGTAAAAGTTTTGGACATACAGTATGAGGTTTCCACCCGACAGAGACAATATTAGGGACTGGCTTGCTCTCTCTCCGACTGAGGGTAGATTGCATTAGATAGGACCTTGTTTATTTATTTTTACAGATGCAGTGGAATGTTTTCTTTGCCTCAAATGGCGTGAGAAAACACCACGATGATGCACATAAGTATGAAAAGAAAGTTTTCCTTCGACATCAAACACCTCCGCCAAAGATAGCCAATTTACAAGCTCACAACGTGTGGTGTTGCGATGTGTGGCATTGTGGCAAGCTTACAGATCAGCTGTACGTAGTTTTCTTCTCTAAAATGTATTATTTGTCATAATGCCACCAGGTTAATTTTAGCTTTCCCCCTTAATTCTCTCCTTTTGTCACAAACCGGTTCAATGTTCTTTTCATTAAGACATCCCTTCAGTTCTATAATAGATGCCCTTTGTCCTTATTGTTTTGGGTGGTGGGGAGTCCCGAGTCTCGGCTAACATTGTTTTCGCCAGAACTTGATCTATTATGAAGCGACGGCGTCTGTGTGAGTTCACGACCGTCTGGACAGCTCTGAAAGAGAGTGTCTCCCCTCCTGTGTCCTCCAGACGGTCTCGGAGGTCCTCGGCCCTCCTTGGGGACAAGACATGTTTCGCGTCGGTTGCAGGTTTCACCGAGCTCCACAATAGCTCCGTACTTACAGTGGGACAAAGATGAACAACAGTGTGGTCTGAGCTCCCTGGGGACCGTCTGCATATAGCCCTCATAAGTGCCTGGGAGGATATTCCCAAAGCAAAAGGCTCCGGTGTTAAAGGAACAGTCCACATACTGTACTACTACTGTCCACATACTGTACTGCTGAAGGGTGGGCAGGTGTCCAGATAGGTTGCAACATGCAAGTATTCAAATCAAAGCTTGAAAAACGGGTTGATCCACAGTGGTGTAGAGAGAGAACTATTGTTAACAATCCACTGTTCTCTCTGTGCTAAGATCTCTCTGTGGTTGCTTTATTGTCTGGGGCCAAGTACAGTATATAAAATTGTGTAAAAAAAGAAAATCACTAAAATGAAACTGTTAATATCTCAAAGTCTGGGGTTTACGTGAGCGGAATTGTTCGTCATCAGACAAGCAACCCAGCTCTCCTCCCATTGATTTGTAAACAGCTATATTTGTCTCCGTCTGCTCAGATTGTGGTTCAGTCTAGTGAACTTAGGGAGTTGCCTTCTCATGCAGACAAGTCTCAGAACAGATGAGATTTACTTGAATTCACAAGCGTGTTCTACTTTGGCTGCACAGTGAGTTTGTTCAACAATATTTTTTTGCCTTTTGCCTTTTCTTCCCTCAATAAATAGCTAGAATTACTAAAACTGCAACGCATCACAGACACGTTGTGAGCTTGTAGGTCGTCTGTTTTCAACACACAGCTAAGTATAAATCAGCCATTACGACGCCATCAAGGCCTGCCAAAGATTTTAGTTGACTAAAATCTACGGTAGATTAAGTCGACTGGAACAAAAACATTTCAGCTAGCGAAAACGTGACTGAGATTGAAAGGAATTTTATTCAAAAAGACAATGACTAAAACTATGCCGCCAAAATGTGCCGTCAAAATTCATTGTGGTCCAGCTTGATGCTGCTTACCGTGCATACGCTAGACTGAGTGAGATAGAGAACGGAACAGGGAAAAAACAAACAGGCCAGATTGTGTGAGGAGATGGCAGACATGTGTGTGCGTGTGTGTACAGACTGTACACATACGCTGTTCACAAGCTACATACACTAGAGAAAACCAGAGGAGAGAGGTGACGGTCAAGTGACTGAATGAAATGAGATTTCATTCACACACACACACACACACACACACACACACACACACACACACACACACACACACACACAGTAAACACAAACACATTGTCACGCCGCCTGTGAGCTTGTGACAAATGTCACAATCAAGGAGCAGGGTGTGTGGGATTGTTTTTCATGTTCGTGTGGAACGTTCAGTGTTGCTGTTGTCGAAGCGTCCACCCGCCTGTCAACCATCAGTCACCATGTGATGTTCTGGTCCAATCCCTGCTCTCCGCAGGGGAGCCGGCACAAACATGGATGCCGGGCCACATCCAACAAAAGGAACCTTAAAGCCCCGGCAAAGGTTACCGCTGACAGGGGGCTTAGGGGCTATACCGCTGCTACACTACTGAATGTCTCTCCCTCTCTCTCTCTCTCTCTCCTTGGTCAGAATCTTACATCTATCATTCTCCTCCATGGCTGTCAGCTGGAAGTCCCACAGGGTCACTGCAACCTGTCTAGGTGTGTGCGCGATTGCGTGTTCGTGCACACACCTAGACAGGTTGACACACCCTTTCATTAGGGGTACAAGTATCGATTAATTTAGATACTTTACTCAATACTTGGTACTTGATACTCAATACTCAGTATTTGATTATCGATAATTTATAATATCTCAAACGTATATAGCGCTTCTCTGAGTTCCCAATTAGTTCTACCACCAAGAAGTGCAATTTTCATATATTGTTGCTGTCGAGCAGAAACATCTCATCTCCATATTTGAGATATTAACGTCCTACTTGATCATACTACAGCGTCACAGAAAAGCATCAAGCTTGAAACACGAAGCGACATGTTTCGAGCTTCGAGTGACATGTTTCGAGGCTGCAACTTTTGCTCTTTTTAAAATTAAGTGTGGAGGATATTAGGTTATATAGGGTGCATACTTAGTTTAGACTAGTCACTGGTTAGACATGGGTTAAGGTTGGGTTTAGGTGTGCTGCCCTGTGGGAGGTTATAGGTTTAGGGTGAGGGTTTGAGATAGGTTGTAGTTGTAGGACTAATGACTGGTCTAACCAATGACTAGTCTAAACCAAAAACTGTCTAAACTAAGCACCCGAATTGTCAAATTAAATGTTTAGAATTTTAATAAACAGATTAGTATGATTAACCCCTCAAGGCGTACTTTATACTTCGTCGTACAGTGATGTCATGCAAAACAACAACCACAAAATAACCAATCAATCAATCGGTTAAATTCACTGTAATTCAGAACCAAAATGTCTAATGCCCTGACACCATCCTTTAAAGGCAAGCTCAAACATCTATCAGGAGACCACAAGGAGAGGTAAAGAACATGACATGTATTATTGTGTTAATTTTGTACGCTATGTTGATGAATTGAATACATACTGTAAGGACCACAATGGAAACAATGGAAGTCCCCAGGACCTTTTTTGTGTCACCCCGTTAGCCCCAATGTCTTACTGTACCTCGCACTGTTTACATTTCCAATAATTCAATCAGTCAAAAGCCTTACACCATGACACGGACACCCATTCAACATGCATGCCATGCACGCACCCATGATGGGAACAAAGCCATCCCTCTACCATACATACAGTACATACATGCAGTCTAGTAGTAAAGGTCATACACTGTGATAGTGCATCAGAGGTGGATAAAAGCTTCGAGTGGATACAATGGCAGTGTATAAATCAGAACGCAGAGAGAGAGAGAGAGAGATAGGAGGTCTCTTCTCAACGGCTTATTGGGAAGAACCCTTATCTACAGCCAGTGTCAGGAGGAGAATAAATAAACGCTGTGGTCAGGTGTGTGTGTGTGTGTGTGTGTGCGTGTATATAGCCTAAAAGTATGCGTTGTCGTACAACGGTGTCGCGTGCCGAAAATAGCTCAATAGCACATGCTCAAGACTTGTGAGCTTGTAGGTTGCCTATATTTTGGGAATGAGACACTCGGACAAAGTGAAAATTCGACTTGTACAATCTAGGTATTTAGCAGACTCTCTAAATCTGACTTACGGAAAGGAACACATGGTAATATATCAAATACATACAGTAGAACATTAGTCATCATAATCATACATTAGCTGAGACCCTAACATCCGTCTAACCGTGGAATATCCATATAATGAAACTATGCGTATACACAAAAAAACATAATATAAAAATAAAGTAATTCCGACCGCAGGTCGCATACATTAAAACAGGTATTTCCCGTCAGTTACTCCAGGCATTTGGTCATGCCTTGTGACATCACTATGAAGTCCATAGATTCCTGATTTCATCAACTCTACATCTGACCTCTGACCTCAAACTCTACATCAAAAGGACTGTACATTGGGGGTTAGAGACCTCTTATCAAATCTTATTCACGTCTATGTATTCATAAGACATCCATATTATACCTTATATACCGTTATATGCATGGAAGCATGTTATAAGACTTCCCCTTAGTGAGCCATATACACTACAGTATGTGTGTGTGTGTGTGTGTGTACGCCCACTGCTGATCTACATTCTTTAAAAATAAAATAATCCACATGTCAAAATTCGAGGTGGAAGAAAAATATAACTATTCTGCTATTTCAATGAACTTTTCCTTGTGTGTGTGTGTGTGTGTGGATGTAATGAGGTCACGGTGATGCAGTACTGTTCCAGTTGGGAGAACTCCATCATGTTCAGGCGGGACAATCTGGCGGGAATACAGCGGGAGAGCAGCTGTACCACGCACACACACACACACACACACACACACACACACACACACACACACACACACACACACACACACACACACACACACACACACACACACACACACACACACACACACACACACACACACACACACACACACACACACACACACACACACACACACAGTTGGTGTAGCATAGCATACACCTGCTTATATAGCTTATAGTGTACATAATACGGTGTGTGTGTCTTGTATATCGTTGCCGTCAGGTAGAAACCTCTAATCTCCATAGTATTAACTTTCTGTGTTTTCTCTTAAATGTATATGCCCTACTTGATCATACTACAGCAGGGTTCCCCAATTCATTTTCCTCAAGGGCCATATTTTGACTATAGGGTACCAGGCTGGGGGCCGAGTACGCACGCGCAAGGTCGATGTCTTGCCCTGAAAATTCATTTTCAGGGGGAGGGATTTGAAAAGGATGCCCAGTTTGACATGCATAGGCTACTGACCCCCATTTAATGCCATTTATATCTTTGCAGCGTAGCTTTGTGTATCCTTGGTATCTGCCAGCGTGGAAAAGAGCATTAGAACAACCATCCATTCCCAGCATGGCCGACTATATAACTACACCACATTGTGGCTGTTGGACAGAAACCTTGCATGTCCAGAATGCAGCTTTATGTATTTAAAAAGAAAATGTTTAAAATGTATGCCCTACTTCAGCATAAAGAGTGTCGTACAATAGTGGAAACTTTTCGTTTTCACACCAAAAAAAAAAGATAAGCGAGTACCTTTCACAATGTTAAATAGTTTCAAAAATAATTATAGAAAAGAACAGACATATTTGGGTCATAATTGGACATACGTAATGAGTTTTCCACCAGACAGCGACAATTAGATATATTATCAACTCCATCACCATGTAGACATTAGGACTCATTTGAACACAGATAAATCAGACAATTAAGACATTCTAGTGTGCGTCGCCGCTCATGCATGTGTGTGTGTTGGGGGGGAGAGATCTCTCATACTTCATAAGAGCTGGTAGAATATCAGATCAAATGTTAATTCCATCAGTTACGGCTATGGCCCAATCTGCTACAGTAGGACCTTTCTTCTATCTCCTGTGGGCATTTTCAAGTTTGAGGAAATCAAAAGGGCTGTGAGACAAGATGTCTTGCTCTTATTATTCACCCGAGGCCAACAGATAACATCTTATCTCTCTGCTGCCTTTCTGTCACAGCAGAGACTGTGTCCATATAATACACTATCCAATGTACCGCCCCCTGTGGCACTGCTCTGTGGGCTTGTAGGTCTCCTATGTTTTTTATATTAACTCAAAATAACTCTATATAACTCTAAACCTAACCTCTAAATCAGGGGTCCCCAGCTAAATTATAGTTTGGAACCAAATGGACCATTATGGGGGTCTGTAACTCTCTCATTCGGTTCCATTTGTACACTCTTAGTTGAATTCATTAGGGTTCATTCGGTTCCATTTGTACACTCTCTGTTGAATTAACATTGATTTTGCAATATAAATTGGGGTCCCAGAGTTAGAAATGCCATTGGATGAGGGACTGTAGACTAATGCATGTCAAACTGGGAGTCCTTGAAATTAAATTGGTTGCTAGAACCGTCAAAATCTTCTGTTATGGTGTCCCTGGTAGGGTTGGGATTCTGTTCGGGATCCTTACCGGATCCCTCTTAACGGTTCCGGTTCCTAACGGTTCCCTTAACGGATCCTAATATAATTTTTTTAACATAGATTATAACTAACCTAACCAAGCACATAATAAACACAAATTCATTCATTCAATTATTGAAAATGCACTTTACAATTATAAGGTGGCACTATTATTTAAACTTCATCACCACCACCACCAGCTAGCCACCACAACAATATCATTGTTGCAATTTGTACTGTATATTAAATATAAAGTACACATTGCAATAATGATATTGTTGTGGTGACAAATGTTGTATCTTTAATGTTCAGATTAATTTAATATGAATGGAAACAAGCCATAGTGCTTTCTTGGATGATAAAATCCTCTTAGCAGACCTTGTCTGTAACTGTAGGCTACGTTCCTGTGCTTTTTTCTGCAAACTTTATAAAGTAGGTCTAAACAATCTATGGAGGTATATATGCACCTAAACGCTGGGCTCTCAACAGTCACGCGATTCATTTAGAGCCAAATCAAAAGCAGTTGAGTTGCTTATAAGTTGTAAAAAGAAGTGCAGACAAATTTGTGATTTGGCTCTATAGTTAACGTGATTCATAAAATATCAGACAGAAAGACGTTGAGTCATTGGCGTTCTAAATTAGCACCATTAACAACAGTTGTACAATACGCCTAATGAAATAGATATACTGTCCCACTCGCTCCGCGGCGGTGACCGGTCGCTGAATGCACAGAACAGTGGGCGTATCCTCCCCGACCCCACTCACTCATGTAGGTGGGGTGACATCACCCCAGGCTCTGCATGCATGCACAGACACATCGGAGCTACATGACGACTGATGAGGGAACTAAAAAAAACGATGGAACTGGCTCTGGATCCGCAATGTCGGAACAGGGTCTGAAATGGACCCGGTTCCAAATCCCAAACCTAGTCCCTGGCATATCTCTTCAAATGGGGGTCCGCGGGGTAATCAGTGTCAATTTGGGGGTCCTCGACATGAAAAAGGTTTTGGAACCACTGCTCAAAATGCCCAATTCTAACCATAATATTTTCCCAACTCAAATACATTTTAAACAACCATTTATCTTGTAAACATCAGGATAATTATTGTGTTTATTTCTCAAATTCTACTACCCCACACACACACACACACACACACACACACACACACACACACACACACCTCTGAGCGATGAGCACAACCAGTGAAACCACGGTTGCCAGATTTTTACGAGAGACATTAGCAACCAGATCTATGAAAACAAGCCCAAAAGAAACGACTAACACATGAGCACTTTAAACCGTATACTACTGTGTACATCGGCTATTTGAAAATCTACTCTGCTATTTTCAACAAAATCTTGGTGAAAAAGTGAAAGATTTTACATATATGAAATATTTTAACAACACAAATCTGGTATGATATGATATGGTACAAAATGCTTTCAGGTGGGGATGCGTGGACAATTACATGTTCATTTGATTTAAGGAACATTTAGGAAACAAGCCCAAAGAAGCAGCTATACACACACATCCCACAATTTCAAATATTTACAATTGACTTTACAGAAAAACAAGCCCAAAGTCACTTATAAGAAGCAGACATGGCCACACTGGGTACTGTGCACACAAACGCCATGCACAGATACACAATCCCACGCGCCTCGACGATGAGCACACCCAGTGAAACCCAATAAAGATCCGTGCTCAGATCCCTCCTCGCAACACCAGACCTTCCCACCATTTCATTAGGACACACACACGCCCTGCACGCGCGCCCCACCGGCCTAATCCAATCACAAGTCTAGCTAATGCACCCTCCCGTAATCCAATCACCCAATCACGGCTCTCCGAAGCCAGGAGCACCCGCGTCACGTGACTGCCTGCACGCAACGCATGTTAGCTCGACGCTCGCTAGTTAGCGCCGGTGTAATGCTATTGCACTGCACTTTTTTCCCCCTCCCTACATAATGCGATTTGGGGGGGAGGGAAGTCTCGGGTCCAAGCTTCCTCACAGTCTATGGCTATAAACCCCAGCGGGGCTAGGCTAATCACTTTCCAGCATTTCTGAGGGAGACAATGATCCCGGCGTTAGCGCTGGCTAATGACGAGCTAACGCAATTAGCCTAGCCTCCCAAGAGGAGCCCCGCCAGAGCCTGGGACCGGCCTCCACCCACCTCCTGTAGGCTCCTCATCCACTCTCCCTGCATTACTATGGAGCCTAATGGCCTCTTATTAAGAAGACAGATGGAACACGGATGGGAGTGTCTTCTTTAGTTACATGTATGTGCGTGTCAAGCTAGGGCTTAATGCGCTGCGCACACGACAGGTTGGATACTTAATACAGCCGCCTCTGGTAATAACCATACGGATGGAGAAAGGATTTCCTGACGCCGGCGTCTTCCGGTCATACGGTGTTTTGCAAATACGTCTCAGAGTTTACAGTAACACATGGCTCTTGATTGAGGCCTGGAAGTAAGTGGCGACCCATGTGAGCCAATCAGATAACGGCAACATTATTGGATCCGGGTGGTGGTCCGGGCACCCCCTGGCAGATTTTTTTTCTTTTACAGAATGGCATTCCCAGATTGCATGTACTGTATGTGTCACATTGCGCTTTGTGACCTTTTGGATCTGTAAGCTTGTAGATCTGCTATTTTTTAAACGACTAAATTGTGAACTGGCCATTCAGCATTTAGGTTTGGCACTGTAAGTATATTTTACTAATATGCTTGTGCACTGTGCGGTCGTGCATCAATCGTACCAAAACACAGATGTTGAATGGCAGCCAATGACAGGCTAATAAATGGCGTTATATCAACAAGATTAAAAAAGGTTATGTACTGTATGCATGAGAAATGACTTTGGGCAGGTGGAACACTTTAGTTAAACTTGACGCATTACTTTACCTGGGTCACATCTTCTGATGCACTTGAATGTTGACATGAAATATTAATCCCGTCCAGTGTTTCATCAGCACGATCATGACGAAATAGGACAGCTTGTTGTGACACATCTGATCATTAACGCATGGTGAGACTAAGGTTACCATAAAGATACCAAGGATTAGACACCAGTGATGTCACTTTTAACGAACACAGAAGACTCAAAGCTGTTTATAAACCACAGTGGTATGACGTCACGGACGAATCCTTGGTATTGTTGGTACCCGTTTATGTTGTAACAACAAAAAACTCAAATCACTGAAATCCCACTTGAAGGAACCCAAGTACATGCAAATTCCTATAGAAGGGGGGTCGTATTTGTCGTTACTGTGTGCACCACCAAAGGCCAAGACTTACTTGAACTTGGAGTTGACTTGGTCCGCAGCCTTGTGATAGTTCTCTGTGGTGACCTTGTAGAACTGAGCACTCTGGACAGAGAGAGAGAGAGAGAGAGAGAGAGAGAGAGAAGAAATGGATGAAAATCTGAGCAATCTGTTTCATAAAACAGTAACGACAGGCTACAAGACATGAAGATACAAACAAACAGCCCGTCACTTGTCGCTGCGTGACGAGCTACGAAACAAGCTACAAAGAAAAAGTTCATGAATCAATCATGATGCTTGTCAGCCTGTATAGCCAGCCTCTAAAGCCTTTATTACTGTTGCTGTGAGAAACCTCTTATCTCCATATTCTGACTTTGTGTCTTGTGCGATTTATTTTGTGAATTCACGCCCTACTTGATATTACTACAGCATCACACAAAAGCATAAAAAGTAGCATGTAGATCTGCCATTTTTGCCATTTATGGAATGCATTTTATTATTAAAAAATGCTTGATTCTGTTGACTATGTTTGAATTTTCTTAATTTCTGAAAATGTCGTGGTCAAGAAAAACAAGCCAATAAGTAGCAAAAAAAGTATTTCCATCTCCGACATCTTCTCCGCCTTTACATGGGAACTGTTACGGTTCTTTAAACCACTTCAACCCTGTATGTAGCTGACTGGAGTCCCCCAGGGCACTGTACTATGCCCCTCCTGTTTACGCTCCACACCAAATAACTTCGGTGGAAATATCCCGATTTACAAGCTCTCATGTGGTTTGCAAACACTGACACACAAGTCCACCTACAGCAGCATGAGCCCAACTCCAAAAGCCATTAAAATGTCACGGAGGGTGGATATTGAGGCCACAGTACTATGAAAATAAAAGCCACATTTAAGAATTTTGTATTTATTCGTGATAGGAGAGTATAGAAGTAGTACTGCGGCAGAGTGGGGAACACAAACAGGTCTCGACTCTCCAGTAGTAATCAAATCATCAGACACAAGCAGGACATGGCGATTTAGTTTTTCTTCCAATGCACCAACTGGTAAGCCAGTGGTGAGTGTGCACGGAAAGTAGTCCGTTCGTTTATGAAATGAGTGATGTGTATGTGTGCGTGCGTGCGGTGGTCCCCAAGGGTTCCCGAACTTTTCAGGCCACTATCGCCCCGCGCATGGCGCAAAATTAAATAATCTATACCTGTCAAAGGGATCAAACCAGTTAAAAAGGCCTCGGAAGTCATTTAATTGTAACTTTAGAAATGTGCAGAAACCCTGTACTGTAGGTTTGTTTACTGTCGAGTGAGAAAACAACGTTGCACATTAAGCTAATCATCCGGGGACCCCCAGTTTGGGAACCACTGATGTTATGGATGAAAGACAATATCAGTTTTTTATCATCTGCAGGAATGGTAGAATGCAGAATTTGTCACTTCACTTCAAACCTGTATTTATTCTCGAAAGACATTGAGGTCACCCTCATTTGCAGTGTCGTAGAGATACACCAAATACAATATTTCAAAGCAATAAACAAAGACATTCTCACACAGAACAGTGTGAGAATGCATTATTTTATTTGCCTCTATATCTCTAGTGTGTGTGTGCGTGTGACGTGTGACACGTGTACGTGCGTGTGTGTGTTTGTGCACTTCTGTATGTGCGCACGTGTGTGTTTCTCCCCTGACAATAACCCGTTGTAATAGCAGGTACCAATCCTGTAAGGTTCATCAGGGTCACTAGTCAACAACATCCAGAGACAGCAGTCATCACCCCCATGGTGACCCTTCCACCAAATGAACCCGCAGCACCACAGCCATGGAGTACATCCTCAAACCCTGGCCGTATAACGGGCCGCTACGGTGCTCAAGGAAGCAAGGGTTTTGTCAGCCTTTTAGTGGGCCGTTATGCACGTTTATGACGGATCTGAAAGGAGCTCTAAAGTGTGATTGATGGCTCCGAGTCGGAGAGGAGGTATAATCCTGGATGAAGAACATGTCTTCTGGGTACCTATACGCTACATGGTACTTCTAAAGATTAATGTATTGATGCTCTGGAGTCGGAGGAGGTGTTAATCCTGGAGGAAGAAGATGTCTTGCTCTGGGATACGCACGGTAAAGACAACATGGACGTTCTAAAGATTAATGTATCATGCAAGTACAACGTAGAAAGTACTGTAATAGAGATATATTGAATAAAAGAGAATAGGGCAGCAACTATCGACTATGTCCTTAGATATTATTCTATCAATTACTATTTTCAATTATCCAAGAAGAGCATTTTTTTTTGCTCATTTTATTTTTCATATATCAACGAATAAATCACTTGTGATTTATAATCAACTAAATCGATTAGACAGACTTTTTTTCCTCTGACACACGGCGGCGTTGCGTGTCAGCATTGTGTGAAGAACGAAGATGTATGAATCAGGGTTTAGTTATTTGACAAGAATCACAGTCAAAGTCAGTGGTTACTTTGTCTTTGTCTTATATCAGAGGTGAATACCCTTGCGGCCTATAGGTTGAAAATCGGCGTATTGCGGCTGTACTCAAAACAAAGTAAATGTGCTAAATGTTTGCAGTGCAATGTGCTGTGCCCTCCTGTATGCGTCTTGCGGGACGGGACATCCATCATAGTTGAGAACAGATCAATAGGAATGAACAGAGCTGCTGAGGCGATCAATAGTGGTGTGTTACAGCAGTGGTTCTCAAGTCCCCACAGTCCCCACACCTACATTCATAATGTACCCATTTCCCTTCCTAGAAATGTGCAATATTTAGTCAAAAGTACAATATTTCTCTTGTAAAGAGAACACACAAACACACAGTCACACACAGTCACACACACACACACACACACACACACACACACACACACACACACACACACACACACCTTCTGCTTTAAAGGCAAAGCACATGATAGCACCGAATAACAATAACTGTCATCTTTATGTGGCTATTATTAGTTCCTGGGAATTTGTGCAGCAGATAGAGCTTGTTTTATGTCTGAGATCTACTCTGGAGTGTAGCGTAACAAAGACACATTTGTTTGAGAAGGAAGCACTTACTAGCATTTACTAGGAAACTGCATTTTATCAGTCAAAATAGTAACATAGCTTGTCACACAAACATTATGATAAGATGGCGAGATGGCCTAGTGGTTATGGCGCATACCACATAATATAGGCTCTATATACGCCTGACAGGCGAGTCGTGGGTTCGATTCCTGACCCCAACAACCTTTGCTGCGTGCCACTCTGTCAGAGTGTCTCCTGTCACTCTCCACTGGACCATCCAAAAAAATGGCGAGTTTGATTCCAGAGCCAAAGACCACAGTGAGACTTTGTCTCAATGTGCTCTTACAAAAAGGCATCAAATCCCAGAAAATATTTAAAAACATATATTTCTCGTCTCGTCTCGGATCGAGTGGTTACTTTTCTAAAAACAGACAAAGAAACTTATGGACATTGACAGAGAGAGAGAGAGTTAAGTTGTGTCTTCGCTTGGAATACTAAGTGTGAGCTAATAATACCTGTTTAAATGGCAGAGGTGGCACTAATCAGTGCTCTAATCCAAACAGGGGCACAAAGGCCATGCATGACAGTGATTGCACACACTCTCTCTCTCTCTCTCTCTCGCTTGCTCACACACACACACACACACACACACACACAAAGAGCAGGCACGTGCCCGCACACAACAACCGATCCTGCTGAAAATGTTAACGGACACACATACACAATCACAATTACTCCCACCCTAAATGTGCTTGCACACACGTGCGCGCACACACACACACACACACACACACACACACACACACACACACACACACACACACACACATGATCTAGATTACCAATTTTATTTGTGGGGTTGTTGTGTGTGATTACAGAGTGGGCCTCAAATCGCAATTTCCTGCAACTCCCTGAACAAATTCAGAGCTGTCTGTTAGTCCAAATGAGAGTGAGAGAGCTGCCCTCAGTTTGGCAATAAATAAATAAAAATATAAACAAAAACATAACAAAAAATATATATATATATGGTTGTGGAAACCTTGTTCAGGAAATGGAAAAAGAAATGTTCCAATGGATCCAATGTAGTTCATATTTATTTATTTCACTTCCATTTTTCCTGGGGGCTACACTCCCTCTGCCAACCTGGGGAGAACTGAAGCTCATGCTTCTTTCAATGCATGAGGAGTGAGCAGGCCGCTTCTTATCACCTGAAAGGGGTGATAAGAAGCCTCCCCCTGGCTGACCAGGGGGAGGCATTGTAGAGACCAGGACTACTGCATGTGAGGGTACCTATACCTATACCCTCATAGGGGACACAGGGCCCTTACGCCAACTGCACCTAGGGTATGGGCGCCCAGGAGAGAACACACTCCCAGCGTCCCCATGCGGGGATCGAACCCGGGACCTTCTAGCTGTGATGCCACAGCATCTGCTCCAAGGATATCGCCCAAAAGGTTTCTACTCGCCAGCAACGATTATACTCATTAATGCAGTTACGCATTTAAAAATAAAAATAAAAACATCCACCTTGATTAACATTTGATGGACAAACATTTCTTCAAAATCAGCGATTTCTCACTAGATGGACTAACTGTTCTCTCAATTCAGTGGGACCTCGTGTTTTCTGGGGGTCCCTGGAACAAAGTACATAACAATCTATAGTACTGTAGGTTCTACTTCTGAAATTAAATGAAAATAGCGCACACAAGTGTCCCCCTTTGTTTCTCCCCTTGTTCTAGTTGCCTTGTGGCTTTTTTAGCTCATCCGGAGGCAAAAAAGAAAGCCAGCATGGGGGACGGGGGGTGGGGTGTCACAGACAAATGAAGTCATTATTGCTAATGCACTCCAGCGATATGGAGAAGATAACGTTCTCAACGGAGACACGCAGGCCTCAATTCAGACTAGAAAACACCCCTGGTTTTTAATGAGTGGAAAACAAATAAAACACAGCGCTTAATGGCTTCGCTTCTCTTATCTGTTGCCGGGCAGGAGGGCGACGAATGTGGAAGAAACCCCTTACCATGGCAGCCATTACAACACTGCATGCACCTATATGGTAACGTATGCGCCTATATGGTAACACCATTACAACACTGCAGCATTTAGGGTTGGGATCCGGATTTTAACGACTCCCTCTTAACGGTTCCCGGTTCCTTAAAGGTCCGCTGACACGCCCCGAAATTAATATGGGTGGTACAGCACATCACGTGGTCTGACTGAAAACAGTTTGAAACAGTTTGAAACGGGGCTACGGCGCTAGCAACAAGTGGCTATAGGTCAGGCTAGCGTTTTTGACGGTACATTTAGCGTCATATTGGCTATAAATGTAATTGAAAAAAAATATGCTTAATTTGAATGCAATTGAGGTTGGCGTGGGGTTTTTTAGGGGAACTGCAGCACAAGCGCAAATGTTGGACTCTAGTCCCATGTTCCCCCGGTCGCCAACACCCCTGTCTGCCCGCTCTGAGACCTCTCAGCCCCGCAGCGCGACAGTCGCGACTACGGACGGTCTGCTGTTGTCTGGCCACAGCGCGACTACTGTTCTTTTCCCCTCTCAGCCGCAGGCTGACATGTACACCCTCGCTCTCACTCTGTAATACCGTAGTTAGTTACCACAACATTGTTCAAGTGAACTATAGTGTGTTTATGTTTGTATTCATTGTAATAATAAATATCGCTATGCCGAGGCATAGTCTTGCGGACGAGATCATGAGCCTCTACGGGGGACTGGGCATGTGTGTACACACACACACACATGCAATGGCACGGAATCTCTTCCCCGCTGTCATGCACTATAGCCACGGCTAAAAGTTGTGCGTGTGTGTGTGTGTGTGTGTGTGTGTGTGTGCGTACACACATGCCCAGTTCAATGCGGGGACCTGACCAGAGACTATACGTCCGTCCGTCCGTCCGTCCGTGTGTGTGCAGCCTGCATCTGAGACGGGCTAGACTGTATGTTGTCATGCGGAGCGACGCGGCGATAAATAAAATAATCATAGCGATATTGATTATTACAATGAACAAGCATAAACACACAGTTCACCTGAACAATGTTGCGAAAAAATAATTTTTTTAATGAGACTTTCACCCAGTATTCAAGCTAAATGTGACACCAAAATAGTAGCATAAGTTGCTATGCTATCACGGCCACCAAGCCCGGCGAGCCCGCATAGAAGTCGTTGGGGAAAGCCCCTCGCCACTCTGACGTCAGAATCATGATAGCATTGTTTGATAGCAGTTATTAGCTCCCGAGGGGCGTGTCAGTCCTCCTTTAACGTTGGCCTTTAACATATTCCTATAGGGTAGCGGTGCCCAGAAGGTAGATTGTGATCTACCAGTGCTAGATCACAAAGGCAGGTAGACCACAGGCTCTATTTTCGTAATTTCTTTTACTAGTTGAATAGTTAAAATAGCCAATCTACAAGCTTACAACGTGTCGATGTAGATTGGCTATTTTGAACTATTCAAAATAGTTTTTCAAAATAGCATGGACCCACGTGTCCTGCCCCTGAGAAGAAAGCACTCCTCGGAGCACAGGTCTATGTTATTGTGGGCCAGCAATGTTTCGGAATTCGCCAATCATCAGGATGGAATATGAAAAATGAGGTGCGGCGCAAACCTACCACACTACAAGATGTGCACGAGTTAGACTTTCACTATGGTCATATTCACACCAATACTTCGGTAGAGTCGATGCGAATGGGTGGAGAAGTCGCATCATTTTTGCATATTTAATTTGCAGGGACCTTTATCAGTGTGTTCAGTTCATAAACTACACAGTGAAATCTATGGTGCTAAAATTATACTCTTGAGTACCGGTAATAGTTCGGACGTCACGTAAAATTAGGGTAACGTGCATTATGCATGCAGTGTGTCGTCGGGCCGTCGGGTACTGGACCTCTCTCTCTCTCTCTATGCACACTGTTCTTTTGGGCATGGAGGCACAGCGCAGACAGCAGACAGCAGCGCAAAATGAATCCGACCTCCAACGTTGACAGTAACAGCACTACATGTTTACGCACAGACAGACAGAATATTCTGACGGCTACACTGCAGTGTTTTTATGTGTTTCCTCATAAGCAATTGATTGATGTAACTCGTGACTCGTCCTCATATTTCGATGAGGGCTTCAGTCTCCTCATTCGACCACGTCTATCCACGGTAACGGGACATCTTTGCACAGCGTAAAATATGCCTTTGCCACATTCATCCGCCACATAGTTTCCTTCATTTACTTTATTTAGTGCGGATTGCATTCACACCTGCACCAAATCAAAAATCAAGTGCGATTGGAAGCGAAGCAAAACCCCCGTTTTGTTTTTGCAATGTAGAATGCGGTTCTTTGATTAGGATTCGAATGAGGTTTCACACCTGCCAAACGGAGTGCACTTTCCGACAATACGCAGCAGGATTAGTTTTAATCGCAGTGAAGCTTTCTGGTGTGAATATGACCTCAGTCACATTCCAAGTGTGTGCTTTATATACCTGTACATAATAACACATAATGTAGCGAGCCTGTACACAGTATATCAAGTCATGAGAATAAAAAACGTTTGTGTGTGTGTGTGTGTGTGTGGTAAAGTGAGTGAAAGAGAGGGTGACAGCTCAACTCCTGTTGAGGCCTTATCTGCCGCTGATAAACGTGTGCTAATTAAATTATGGCGAGGGCGTGCAGAGAGCACGAGAGGCTTTCCTGTTGCTTCAACCGGTGTGTGATAATGACCCACGCATCACAGCGGCTGAGCTCTGGCAACAGGAGGCTCCTCTCTCTAAAGGCACGGATACAGCGGTGAATGGTGCACACTCTCTAAAACTGGGGTTTTCAACGTTTTATTTTTTTTGGCATCTCCATCATGTGTCTTTGTATGTCCCTATGTCTGTCTGTCTGTTTAGGGCACCAACAGGTGAGAAAGTGGCCCTGTTGAGCTTCACACGATAGGAAGCTGAGTTTTTAATGTAACACCAGTACAGTTCAGTACAGTATAACAATTACAATATAGTTCCACCGCTCACTTCACACAGGTGAGATTTATTTTATTTTTTTCAGCATTGCTGCTATCAAACAAACTTTTTTACTATGAAAACGTGCAGTGACACTGTAACACTCACGCTCTTCATGTAATGCTGCACACACACACACACACACACACACACACACACACACACACACACACACACACAAACACACACACACACACTAACTGAGAGAAAACGCTAATGTTACTGCCGTCGAATTATTACAAATTCCTGACAATATCGCTGAAGACAGTTTATTTATTTTTGGACCACAATGCTTATATGAGACAATTTAAAATGAAACTCCTATGACAGTGCCGACATAATGAAGTGACATTATTCCGGTAGAGTGTCTCAGACCTGCGGTCGCTCGTCGCCTATATTTATTATGATTATTAATTATTAAGGCGTCTTACTGGTCTTCATACTTTATAGACTTGTTTATTAGCACTGTCATCAGTGTATGTTGGATTCATGCTAATGTGTATTTTCATGACATCCTAACCTCTTAAACCCTCGACACTTTTCTGGAAATGCCCATCTACAACCTCACAACACCTCGCAGTCCATTACTTTTGACGCAGTATTGGATTTATTTAATGTAATTTAAAATGTGAGGTGTCTTAATTTCACTTAAAAAGTCACTTTAGAAATGTGCAGATACCCTGTATACACTTATTTTGGTCTGTTTACAGCTCCGAGTGAGAAACCAATGTTGCACGTTAAGCGAATCATCTCGCTCCTCAAAAGGAGAAGTGTGTCTTGGAGGGAGCGTGTGATGTTGGATGAGCGTGTGCCGCTCTGTCGTTTGTCACTGTGGAAGTCACCATGTGCTCCCCGCCTGGCGGCAATGCATGTAGGCTCTCACTTCCCTCTCGTCTCGTAACAATTCAACGGCGCTGCCTGCCACTCTCGAGCACGTCTTCGCCGCTAGAGTGCTTGTCACAGCTTCTAAAACACATTTCGGAAAGGCGGCCATTGATCGTCGCACGCGAGGCGGCGAGCGTGGGAGAGAGAAAAGCTTTGTAGCGCCATCGGAAATAGCCAACCTACAAGCTCGCTTGTGAGCTTGTAGGTCTGCTATTTTTGGAGCAATTACGTGTGAGAGAGAGAGAGACTGAGAGGAGAGCTAGAACAGACAGATTGACAGATTGAGATGCAGACGGATGAAGACAAAACGAGAAATGTAGATAGAGAGACAGTCAGAGGAACCAAATAGTATGCTTTTGTTTTATGTTCAGCGCCTCATGGGTCTTTCATAAAGCTGTGAAACTTTTTCTTTGCTGGTGAGATGACAATTGCCGCAGCGGGCTGGGCTAGCTGGCTGAACGGAGAAATCCAATTTAATCGATACACGACGTCAAGAGACATAATAAAGAAGAAAGGGGTGGAAAAAATTAAAAATGAAATACGCTGGAATAGAGAAATGGAGAACGACAGCCAAGGAAGGACAGGATGGATGGGGAGAGAGAGAGGGAGGGAGGGAGGGAGGGAGGGAGAGAGAGAGAGAGAGAGAGGGAGGGAGGGAGAGAGAGCATTGGCAAGTATAAGATTGTTAAATATGAGATTGTTTTACAGCAGGGCAGGTATTGAGTGAAAACGTAATAAATATATAGATATTGTTTTCTGGGGGCTATTTGGCGGCTGGGGTCCAATGAGCGTCAGAAAGCAGCGGGCTAGGCTGTCGGGTGATGGGCTGTCATTGGAGGAGCGCCTTTGATGGACGACCATGTTGGATTGGAACAGACATGTAATATATATCACACTTTTATTCTCTCTCTCTCTCCCGCTCTCTCTCTGTGTCTCTCTCTCTCTCTGTATTTTTCTTTTAGTTTTCTCTCCTAACCCTCATTGTGTATGTGTGAACGATGCTGTGAGAGGGCCTGGGGCAAGAAGACAGGGAGAGGAGAGAGGGGGGGGGGGGGGGGGCTGGCGCAGTGATTCCCAGAATAGAGACCCCCAGGGGGGGTCCCCACATGAGTTTTGGGTGGGGTACCCAGATGATTTGCCACATTGTCTTATCATTCAACAGTAAACAAACCGACATACAGCATAAGTGTATATCTGCATGATTCTAAAGTGACAATTTAAGACCTTTTTAATACCTCTAAATTATTATAACAAAAAAGTCAAAAGTCATGAACCAACTCTCAATTGGCTATCTTTCACAACATGTATTTGTGGAAACGAGTCAAACTAATTGTAATGCCTACTACAACTCCTACGATTGAGTCACTCCTTGGTGACTTCCAAGCACTTGGGCGAGAGAGAGAGAGAGAGAGAGAGAGAGAAACAGTTCAAACATCATGCATACCCTGCAGATCTCTCGCACGCACGCACGCACACGCGCACGACGAGAGCGTCGATATCTCCTGGCTATCGTTTTTCCCTGCTACTGGTCATGGTGGTTACAACGTGTGGTGTTGTTCATATTAGTGCATGTATTCTTTATTTTATTTTGTTCAATTAGTCCAGAAATTCAATCAACCACAAATCCCATGATTGAGTCGTTTGCAAATCAGACTGTTTGTGTGTGTGTGTGTGTGTGTGTGTGTGTGTGTGTGTGTGTGTGTGTGTGTGTGTGTGTGTGTGTGCGAGCGAGCGAGCGAGCGTGTGTGTGTGAGACTGTGAGTGTGAGTGTGTGTGCATGTGAGTTATGAGGACAGCAGTGCTTTGGAAATCCAATGCATTTATCATGTAAAGCCGCGGCCCATAAATCGATGGAGAACGCGACCGGCCGCAGACATTCATTTTCATCGCTCCCTGTCATTTATTTGGTTCTCTCTCACGCCCTCTTTCT
>NC_137884.1:15315742-15328242 GCF_963924005.1 Protomyctophum bolini
TGACTAAAACACAAAGAGAGAGCAACGCACAGCCTGCTGCTAGCTCCATCTGAACACACACACACACACACACACACAGAGTACATCCCACACACAGTACATCCCGTCCACGATACTTTTACTTTTTCAAACTACTTATTCCACCACTAGACCTACAACTCTTCAGACAAACACAGAAGATATATATACGTTTTGTTAGATGGTCCAGACACACACACAATGCAGACATAATCACACACACACACACACACACAGTCGGAGCAGCTGTACACACAGAGTGCCGGCGGGGAGATAAATGTGTGATGAAGGCGAGACTAAAGATGGTCGTTTAAAAGACGGGAGGTTGTGACAGAAATGTGCACCCAGGGATTTTCCTTTCTTTCACTATTTGTTGCTCTGTGTGTGTGTGTGTGTGTGTGTGTGTGTGTGTGTGTGTGTGTGTGCGTGTGTCCGTGACGTGTGCACGTGGGTGTTTGTGTTTAATTCAATTTCCATAGGAGCTGGTTGTTTCCCCCTTTTGATACAAAGACGCACCCACACACACACACAACCACCACCACCCCCCCAGCACACGCACACGCACACGCACACCACACACACACACACACACACACACAGAGTCAGGATTACTTCCGACTGATTAACCCCATTGAGCGGGGCTTTTAAAGATAATCTAATCATTACTAAAGGCCAAACAATGGGGACAGACTTCACCAGTGACCATGCAGCCCTTTGTTCCCCTAATGAAGAGGAGAGGGTCTCGTATGGAGGGGGGGGGGGGGAGTTCAAGGGGGTGGATGGAGGGCTGGGGGGGCAAGGGGGTGGGTGGATGGAGGGAGGGATGGAGGGGGGGGGGGGGGGGGGGTTGAATTGAACAAGAAAATGGGAGTGAACTTGGGAGTGCACCAGAACAGAGGGGAGGATGAAAGGAACAATGAAAGGTGATTCATCATGAGGTGTCACAGCGGAGAGAGAGAGAGAGAGAGAGAGAGAGAGAGAGAGAGAGAGAGAGAGAGAGAGAGAGAGAGAGAGAGAGAGAGAGAGAGAGAGAGAGAGAGAGAGAGAGACAGAGAGAGAGAGAGAGAGAGAGAGAGAGAGACAGAGAGAGAGAGAAGAGAGAGGGGGGGGATCTCCATCCCATTTCAGGAGGGGAACGTACTTCAGAGCAGGTGGTTCTCAGAGTGGGGTCAGGGCGAGGAACCCCAGGTCCTCAGCTAAAGTATAGTTAACGTAACATCTCAATAATTTTATATGTCGGGCTATAGTCAAGAATAGCAGATCTACTTCAACGTATGAACAAAGTGTTACCTTTGATGCACAGCACACAAAGCAAACAACACTTTAGTCATTGAATTCAAAGATGCTCAATAGCAGATCTAAAAGCGTGTAGGTCTGCTGTCGGTGTGGCGGCCGCGCTGCCCGGCCCGGAGACCCCGTGGTGTCCCATTAAAGCGCTACCGTTTAGCGGCGAGGCCAACGTCGTCTTCTGTGAATATCAATTAGCCGACCGCTGAATGAATATTTAAGGGCCACAGCCGTGGTTTTTTATTATTATTATTTTTTGTATTATCCCTGTTCTGCCCGAGTTTGACCTGACAAATCTGGGAGAATGAGAGAAGGGATTTATTTGGGGTCAGGAAAAGCCCCCCCCTCAGGATTCTAATTCAACGTCATCTAAAGTAGCAGATCTACTTTTTTGATGCCTTTGAGTGACGCTGTAGTCTGATCAAGTAGGGCGTTAATTTACAAACAACCACTAAATACTCAGCTTCCCATCATGCACCTGTGCACAGTGTGAAGCTGTACCTGTTGGTACCCTAAACATAGGGAAAGACGGACAGACACACATTGCGGTTCCTTGGAGTGGCTGCACCACTCAAAAACCGCTGGGTGCTAAGGACGGGGTGCATACTTAGTTTAGACATGGGTTAAGGTTAGGTTTAGGTGTGCTGCCCCGTGGGAGGTTAGGGTTAGGGTGAGGGTTTGAGATAGGTTATAGTTGTAGGACTAATGACTAACTGCACCCCCTAAGGACATAATAGACATCTTTAGGTCCTTTTTAATGATATAAAACTGTAATCCATTTGTTGACAGCTCCCGTTGCTAAGCAACGCCTTGTTCAGAGTTCCTGGACATGTTTTACGCATGCGCGCAGCCGTTCACTTCCTTGTTTACGGGCAGACAACTTGTAATTGTCTCTGAATCTACGTCACTCTCCATGGTTTTGATCAGAACGGCGATGTTCTGTCCTAATTTTGGACTTATCCAAGAATCCCATTTGGAATATTAACGCTTCTAAAGAGAGATCGGACGAGGTGGCGTGAGGTGCTAATGGAAGATTATACCTCCCGGTTTTAGGGGGAAATGGAAGGCGGCCCTTCCAAGCCGGTGGTTGGTTGATTTACGGTTACATCATCATAACGCGGCTGCCTCGTCACAGGTCCGCGACAAATCCGCTATTTCTGTTAAAGTATTACAAAATGGCGAATTAAACACATGAAACAAATAGCGGGTTTAGCGTATTACGCATGCAGGGGCAGAACATGGATTAAATAGTGTGGAAAAGGAGTTAAGAAGCTAAACTGTTAACGATGCCCCAAGCTACAATAAAGACCGTGGCACATGTATACCCGAGCGTCCAGTCCGGTGTGGCGTCTGCTTCAAATAACTTTATTGACATCGTCAACCAGACACTGCAGTCTAAATCAGTAGTTCTGTTCTCAACATTTTTCGTGTCAAGGATCTCCAACTGGAAATATTCAATGTTAATTTTCACAGCACATATTGATTACATTTGAATCTTTTGAATAAAATTCCACTTAGTTTTAGTCACATTTTAAACGTTAAGTCAACTGAATCTACAGTTGATTCAGTCTTCTGGGGCGGTGCCGTGATGGCGTGTTAATGCCTGTTTACGTATATTAGCTGCGCGCCAAAAATAGAGCTCTGATCTACAAGCTTGACGCCTTGTGACATTGTAGATTGGCTATTTTCAGAGCAAGACATCCTCACTGGCGCACGCAACAAAGCATAAAATGACCTGTCTTTTAGTTCTACTGGATCTCTCTCCACTAGTCCCTCCCTAGCATTTTAGACTAATTTGATGAAAAACTTGTCAGTACATGATTAGTCATAGTTTTAGTTTTTGTCACTGAAAAAAAGGTATTCGACCAACATTTTCCATCATAGTTTTAGTCGACGAAATGAACACTGCCCCCATCTGAAAAGGTTGTGTGCCTTTTTGAGAAATCTGAGAGGATGAGAAGACGCTAGTTATTTTTGCTGCGTCAGGAAAGCAGAAGGACCTCCCCAGCCCCCTCTCAGCATCTCTCTCCACGTTCCATTCACACCTGCTTTCTTCCTGTAAAGTAAAGTGTTCTTTGACACGATGCTCTTCTCCTTTTAACTGTTCCAGAGGGAGGCAAATAAAAATAACTCCTGCCTGCCTGCCTGTCGCAATGCCAGACAGCAGCACAGAAGTGTGTGTGTGCAATTTAAGAGTAAATATGTGTAATATTGTACTTTTTTCTCTCTCCAAAAAACTGTAAAGTCAAAATTATAGAATTATTGTTCAAACAAAATGCTGAATTGTTGAATTGAGTGTTGTTTTTTTTTCATGCTCATTTTTAACAGTAGAACAATAGTCTTGAGATGACTCCAGGGGGATACTTTATGTAAATTCACTACAATTTGTTCTACGCATCACATACAGTATGCATCATGTTGATGGATTGTTTTGTTCGTCTGTTTTTCCATTTCAGATATAATGAGTGTCTTTGCTGCTTGAAACAGGATATCTCTGCTGTGGGGAGGAAACCACGCAACGGCAAAAAAAATAATCAGGAAATTAGGAAAACCTTATATTTTGAAAAAGTAATTTTTCTTCATCAAAGTTGGTGTTGTGACTTTATATATTGTCAATTACTTCCATGAGAGGGGGAGAGGTGGTGGAGTTAGTTGGTTTAGCAGACAGATTGAGGGTCCAATGGAGTTAAGAGGTTTTGTCCAAAGCGTTTTCTTTACCACTCTCCATTGGTTCAATTGTTTCGAAACAACATATAGCCGTAAAGGGTGTTCAAAAGCACTGATGTATGCAATACGAAATCTAAAACCTCAAAAATGGAGTTAGATGCATGGTTACCTCCTGACAGCAAGTAGTATAGTATGTGATAAGCAAAATCTACAAAGGAACTACTAACTAATGTTTTAAAATAAATGTAGTGGAGGCCATAACATAGCAAGAAAACTGTTAGGATTTAGAAGACATTTTTGCTTAAATCGGCCCAAGCTCAGGTCTTAATGGGTTAATGCAAAAAGCCACCGGCGCCCTGTTCGGCTGCTGCTGCGGTATATATTCTCCACTCTCTCAAAAAAATGGACACGACTCTTTTCCTGACAGCTGTCAAGGAAAAACTCTATCTTCCTCTCCCGACTCTCCATTCATCCACATTCCGTCCACGCCGGTGACCCCTCCGCATGCCCTCCACCCACCCCCCTCCCTCGCCACCCCCGCAACCCGCTCCATCCATCTCAACCCTCCCACACGCCAAAACCCACACCTTTGGCGTACCAATTAAACCACCAGGAGCATCGGCCCACGTTTGTGGCCCCGACCTTCGACCCGCACACTCCCCCCCCCCACCGCCGCCTGCCGCCTGCCTGTTGGAGCGCGGACATGCGGCGGACCCCCGCCAGCGTCAGTATTAACCCCCCCCCCCCCCGTCTCACAGCTCCATGATAGATGCCCCCACCCACACACACACACACACACGGGCCAGTCTGACCCGCCATGCTAGCGGCGGTGTCACCGGCGGCTGTCGGTCGGTGGCAAAGAGCATTGATTATGACGCCCAGCGCTGCGCCGGGACGCACAGACAGACAGACAGACAGACAGACAGCAGGGGAATCAAGTGATGGAGAGAGACTCCCTGATTGGAGAGGAGCTGCCAAGACCGGTGCCGCCATGTCGGCTTATTATAAGCGATATTGGGCTTGGCTTTTTTTCACTTGTAAATTATTGTCTTGTGGGTTACGTTTATTTTTTCTTCAGTTTTCTTGGGCTGGTTTCCTAAATGTCATTTAAATCAGTAGTTCTCAAATATTTCCATATGAAGGACTCCCAAATGAATATGCTTTTGTCTATGCCCCCCCCCCCCCCCTCTCTCTAAAAAAAGATTGTGTCAGGGAGAGAGAGAGAGAGAGAGAGATAGAGACGCAGGTTATGGATGAGGTGGTGTTAGTAAATGTGATGAGATTTGATTTGTGCGTTATCGAGCGTGACGTGTTGTTGCGAGATGATTTTCATCTAGCAGTGATTCATTCCTCCACAGCATTGACTGTCAAGAGAGTGTGTGTCCACTGCATGTTTGATGATGATGCAAGTCCTCATCGCAGAGCTGTAAAAATGAAAAGTGTATCGCTTTACTGGCAATAGACGTTATTCTTCTGGTAGTCAAAAGTCATACCCGTGTAACATTCATTTTTTGTTGTCTTTTTTTAGTTTAGGGTTAGCCTCGGAAACCCAGACGTTTTTATTTCCAGGGAGAAAAAAATAAGTCAATTTCAATTCGGCATAGAGTAGAGTAGTGCAAACATCAATCTCTGCTGATTTCTGATCGTCTCCACCTTTGTTAAATTGACGCACACACGCATGCACACACGTACGTACACACACACACACACACACACCTCTCTCACATAGCCAGACAACTATTCCTCAATCTCTATATGCTATAGCAATGGTTCTCTTTTCTTTTCTCGTCTCAGGTCACCCCGTAAAATAACCTTTTCATACAAGGCACACATGAATTACATTGTTACTTTATAGATAGGTCTATGTCATCATTTGTCATATGTCTTGAGACAAACGTGTTGTGATTTGACACTTTAATAGCATTGAATTGTTTGTCATTTCAGTTCACGAAAATATATCTTAAAATATGCATTTGCCTTTTCAGAGCTTCCGTTGTTGCGGACTGTATGACATTTGAACCTTCAACAACCCAGGCTCACGAGACTGGGTTAGGGTAGACATACCTTGGGTAACTGTAGCCTATGTCTATCAGTTTGAAGCTAAACCCTCGGAAGTACCCTCGGAAGTACTGCTCCTAAAAAAGCATGCTGCAGTGTCCCAGCGCCGGATATGTTATTTCCGAAAGCAGCAGCAGCAGCAACACACACACACACACACACACACACACACACACACACACACACACACACACACACACACACACACACACACAGAAGCCATTACACTGCCAACCACTATCTTTAAAAGCCATCATTAACAAATCAAATTGAACTGATGGAAAGCAATAGGATATCACCTGCTAAGTTCTAAGGGAGCCTTTACTGGCAGCAGCATTAGCATTAGACCAGGACTGGCTGCCTATTAAAACACCAGGCCCTGATGGCGCTAAAATACCATGAGAAACCATTCACTTTGGCTAGTTAATTAGCATCAGGGGGTTATGCTACGCTATTACTCTACACGGGCGGTGGTGCTATTATGGTGATGTAATGATGTGCAGATATATACTGTAGGCAGTTAAGAGGCATAACCTGCCCGCAACGCAATACCAGTTGTACTCGTGTCAGAGTACCCGTTACACCCATCTGTCTGTGTCCCTTTTATGCCCATATATGGAGATTTCTGTATCCGTCTCTCTGTGTTCCCTATTAGAGCCACAGAGGCTTTTAGTGGCGGTTCTGAACAACCGTGGGTCCGATCGACTCAACACCAGGCACTGCACTCCCTGTGGTCAGTGTGGTGGGGCGGATCGCGTGTGTCGAATTTGAAGTAGTGCGGGGCGAACGGTTCTGACTGGGTAATAAATGATGATGTGGACACATGATGACAGGCCACATGGCACAAGAACCCAGGGATTCCCTTGGGGAAGGGGTGGGGGGGGTCTCGTAGGGGCCGTGAGTAATGATTTGATATGACCCCGGGAGGTCAACGGTGGCAGACCCTCGCCAGGACAAGAGGCCAGAGGGCAAGAGGAGAAGGGGAGTGTGTGTGTATGTGTGTGCGGTAGCTTGGTTAAGTAACGTTTACAATGAAGTATCCCTGTGAAGACTGACTGGAGCCGTTTCTAGAGAGAGTACTGACGTCACTCCCACTAACCCTGGGTTAGTTTTAGTAGTGGAATCCCCATATAGGCTAATCTTAGATCACTAAGATCTGTATTCCAAAAATAAACTATGAGTTTATGAGTTACATTTGAGAACATTTCACCATCAGTCGATGCTTCATATCCATACGAGTAAAATAGCTAGGGTGGTTTGTTTATTTCTGGAACACAGTTCTTATATGACCTGATCAAAGAATCCCCCTATGGGAATTCCAATACAAAACAACAACACTGTGACCCAGAGGGATATAGCGCCCTCTAGTGGCAGTGATGTTAGACTTCGGTGCTCTATTGACTGAGTGGAGGTCAACAGAGGCCTTGATCCGAGCCAGCTGCCCTTAATGATGGGGGAGAGACACCCAACCACATAGAGAGAGAGAGAGAGAGAGAGAGACATGGCCCTGACATGTTGGACATTGCATCAAGCCCAATTAGAAGATAAAACACCAACGATTTCTGTTCCAATCAATGTGACATTAATGACATTCTGTCCACACACACACACACACACACACACACACACACACACACACACACACACACACACACACACACACACACACACACACACACACACACACACACACACACACACACACACACACACACACACACACACACACACACACACACACACACACACACACACACACACACACACACACAGAAATCGGTCGTGGCAACTGAGATTTACACTGATCCATGTACACTGACTGGATGCATTGGAGACCATATATAAGCCATTTCTTTCATTTTCTGAAAAAAGTAACAGTCTTGGGACGCTCGGCCATACAACAGCAGTCCCTCCCTACTCCGAGCGACACCACAACATCTGCGGTGCGCGCCGTGCGCGGCCTCCAGACTGATTCATCGGCGGATCAGGCCTGCCCAGGGTAAGAGCTGATTGATTGATTGCACCCGGAGAGGTTGGACTGGTGGAGCTGCCTTTTATCTGGTGGCCCCGGAGGACAGCCACCTCTGGGAGAGAAGCTCTCATCTGTCATGTCCTACAACCTACCCGGAGAGGAGGAGGAGGAGGCGTGTGGAGGCGGTGGGGGTCCATTACGGAGACACAGAGTGTGTGTGTGTTTGTTGGGGAGGCGTACATGGATGGAGGCGCCTCAACTAAACCTGGATTTATGGATTTCGTCTCACGAGGAAAACAGCCGATCTACAAGCACACATAGGGCTGTATTTTGCGTGTCTTAAGTACCAGGTATTATTCCCTAACTTGAGTAAACTAAAGACCTGGAGGCGTGATCAATGCCATTTGGCTATTCTGAGTGGCCAAAGAGCATTGATCACGCCTCCAGGTCTTTAGTTTACTCAAGTTAGGGAATAAGACCTGGTACTTAAGACACGCAAAATTCAGCCGATAGTGTCCTGGACGCAACCCGTTGTGGGCTTGTAGATCGGCTGTTTTCGACGACGCCATCAAACGACAAACTGCAAATTGGGCTTTAACCACTAAAGCGTTGAGCGGGGTCCCTCTGGCTCCATGCCATAGTGTCTTGGGAACAACAGTTAGGTTTTAATAAAACGATCGGATTTTAACAAATTAAAACTCCTTTTAGAAAGAAAGAAAGAAAATAGATCTACAAGATATATATATGACATTCTCACTATTCGTCTACATGACACTTGTGTATACGATGGTGTAAAAAGTATTTAATACGGCCAATATATTATAGCTGAATAATTTAGTTGATAAATCTATTTGATTTTTTTAGTACAAAGGAGGACAATTAAGTGCTGCAAAATATTCAACGTGGAGAGTCTCAACGGACTGAGATGGTTGTGAAAACATAGAACAACGGAGATAAGAGGATCGGGAAACACCCACTATAAAGTACACCCCGACAACAAAAGCCAAGAGGAAGCTAGACACAATTGAAAGGAAGGGATTGAATTGTGCTTAATTAGATGGGATTACACCCAGACATATAGCAGAACTAGAGAGCCATTGCAAACACACGTCTCTGGCATTTGCTGCGTGTCTCTCTCTCTGTTCCCAGTCATACTACTGTACTATCAAAAAGGGCATACAAGCCCCTACAAAAACACACGTCCCTGCTTCTGGTGACCGATATTATCCTTCTAATGAATGTTAGACTCATTGAAAACACACGTCCCTGCTTCTGGTGACCGATATTATCCTTCTAATGAATGTTAGACTCATTGAAAACACACGTCCCTGCTTCTGGTGACCGATATTATCCTTCTAATGAATGTTAGACTCATTGAAAAGACACATCCCTGCTTCTGGTGACCGATATTATCCTTCTAATGAATGTTAGACTCATTGAAAAGACACGTCCCTGCTCCTGGTGACCGATATTATCCTTCTAATGAATGTTAGACTCATTGAAAAGACACGTCCCTGCTTCTGGTGACCGATATTATCCTTCTAATGAATGTTAGACTCATTGAAAAGACACGTCCCTGCTCCTGGTGACCGATATTATCCTTCTAATGAATATTAGACTCATTGAAAAGACACGTCCCTGCTCCTGGTGACCGATATTATCCTACTAATGAATGTTAGACTCATTGAAAAGACACGTCCCTGCTCCTGATGACCGATATTATCCTACTAATGAATGTTAGACTCATTGAAAAGACACGTCCCTGCTCCTGGTGACCGATATTATCCTTCTAATGAATATTAGACTCATTGAAAAGACACGTCCCTGCTCCTGATGACCGATATTATCCTTCTAATGAATATTAGACTCATTGAAAAGACACGTCCCTGCTCCTGATGACCGATATTATCCTACTAATGAATATTAGACTCATTGAAAACACACGTCCCTGCTTCTGGTGACCGATATTATCCTACTAATGAATGTTAGACTCATTGAAAACACACGTCCCTGCTTCTGGTGACCGATATTATCCTACTAATGAATGTTAGACTCATTGAAAACACACGTCCCTGCTTCTGGTGACCGATATTATCCTTCTAATGAATATTAGACTCATTGAAAACACACGTCCCTGCTCCTGGTGACCGATATTATCCTACTAATGAATCTTAGACTCATTGAAAAGACACGTCCCTGCTCCTGGTGACCGATATTATCCTACTAATGAATGTTAGACTCATTGAAAACACACGTCCCTGCTTCTGGTGACTCATTATCCTTTTAATGAATGTTAGACTCATTGAATGAAAACGCACATCCCTGCTTCTGGTCACTGAAATTATTCCTGCTTAATTAATTTGTTCCATCGGTTATTTCATTGTGTTAATATTTTCTGTAATGTAATGTTGCATAAAAGGAGTCATCTAAGTCCATGCATGAAATCCACAAAGTCGACGCATGAAATGAGTTTTCAAAGTGGAATTCCCATTTGATTGAATTGAACATGAAACAGACGGCTCAACAGGGCTGTGATTGCTTCTTGCTCTGATTAAGTACTCATTTAATGTCTAATAGCAGTGGAACTAAAACACGTTGTGAATAATAATATAATAATAATAAGGTAAGTGATTTTTGTTTGTTAAAGCAAAATGTTTTTTGTTAAAAAGGTTATCCCATTTTGGACTGGGAAAAAAGGCTTTTAAATCCTAACAGTTTTCTGAAAAACCCATGTTTCTATGTCAGTTGTGTTCAACCTTTTTCATGTCAAGGACCCCCAGAAACCCTGTTGGTGTTTTAAATGTATAAATGTGGTGTAAAATGTATTTTCTGTTCATTAAAGAGCTGGAGATACAGGCTTCTGTTATTGAACTAACACATCGTTAAAGCACCATATTCTTAGAGAAACGATGTGTTAGTTCAATAACAGAAGCCTGTATCTCCAGCTCTTTAATGAACAGAAAATACATTTTCAGGTGGGTGGCAACTTTTCTTTAGCCATTGAGGAGGAACTTCCCCTTCATCAGTTTTAATTATAGTGTTCCAGTCCCAGTTGTGTCTTCTCATTTCTTTGTGCCATGCACTTCCAATTCCACTTGTTTATCATGTGACTTGTGCAAATTATATTGATTGGATAAAATTGGTATCCCGACCTTAAAATGTATCTTCCATTTAATCAGGACTTGGAGGGACTGTTCCTGAACAAACACAATAGGTGCTATCAGAATATAAAGACATTTAACATAATAATAATGATAACAACAATAGCTTACAGGGAGGAACAGAAGATGGATGAGAGGACGGATAGAAACAAAGGTGTAGAACGCTAGTAGGCATAACAAATTAAATTTGGGTGGAAAGAGGGAGGGAATTCCTTCAGTTTGACTGCAGAGGACATCACAAATGACCCGGGAGAGGTACCACTGACTTTAGAGGACACTACCGTTACTGTACCCCCCTTGGGGAATACATGGAACCAACCAGGAGGGGGGGGGGGGGAGAGAGAGGGAATACATGGAACCAACCAGGAGGGGGGGGGGGGAGAGAGAGAGAGACAGCGAGAGAGAAATATACAGAGACAGAGATACAGAAAGATACACAGAGAGAGAGATAGTTGGTGGAGGAGAGAGAATAGAGAGAGAGAGAACAGAGAGGGAAAGAACAGGCCATTGTTGGGAGAAAGTGAGGGACAATAGACAGACAGACAGAAGAAGATAAAAGGGACAGCCCTAGGGGTTATGGCTGACTTTAGACGTCATAACGATACCAAAGTGGTGTGTGTGTGTGTGTGTGTCTGACATGCACATACTGTATACCCTGCGTACATCGTTAATGCATATTTCTCCTCTGCCACAGCAGGGGCTCCTTCGCAGCGCTCGCTGATGAGACAGAGTAGTGTGGGGGGGGGGGGCTTCACGTTGCCGTGGGGGCCACTCTCCATCAAGTTGACCACCACAGACACCGGGGGTCACCTCCAGTTGACCACTACCTCTCTGTCCTCTAGCTCATTGTTTACCCCACACATTGTTTTATTCCTCTTTGCTGTATTTGAATAAAAATCCGTCTGGCCTTTGTGTAAACATTGACTTTACTATCGCCATTATTCACGGACGCTATGAAGACCCAGCCGGCACTACGGAGATTCATTCCTTGTAAGTGCAAATATATAACTGGCAAAATTAAATCTCTTCTATATTCAGGGGTGGACTTGATACTCGACCCCGGTACTCGAATCAAAGCCTTTTTTTTCCACATAGCTGGCCTTCCCTTAGATAGGGTGAGAAGATCAGTCACACAGTTCAGTCAGGAGGAAGTTACTAATGTTGCTCTGGAGAGGGAAACCTGGAGCTCTCTGGTGGAGCTGTTGCCCCCACGACCCAACTACGGATAAGCGGTTGAAGATGGATGGTTGGATGGATGTAGTTCAGTCACCTGCGAGGGACTCAAATAGTCGAGCCGCTGCTCCTTCACTTTAAAGTAGCTCCTCCTCGCTGGGAAG